>NC_089218.1:7532386-7697835 GCF_963930695.1 Labrus bergylta | reverse complement strand
CAGCTTGGACTACAGAGTCAGGAGGAGAGACGCAGAGTGTGTGCTACCTGACACGTAAAACGATGTCGTCCAGACTGCTGCTGGACAGGAGGTTAAAAAAAAAAACACACAGGTAAATTCAGTGTGAATCCAATGCTTACTTCCTCTGACCACTAGGGGGCTCTCATCAGACATCATACCCCCCCCTCAGGGCCTTATAAAACAGAGAAAAGTGCTCAGTCAGCCCCAACAACGAGGTCTGATCTTCTAATATCCCCGTCCAGCTGGAGATTTTCCCTGCGAGGGTTCAAACAGTCAGCACTCGGACGATGCGGTGTGGCCAAACGGCGGCTGTGCTGCAGCAATCAAATCTGCAGGCGGGCGCTGCGTGTCTGAGGTGGCACTTTAATTCAGGATTTCATTTCAAAGGGGGGGAGCCCGGCCGCGTGCCAAATAGCTCTTACCTCCAGGTTGCCAGCCGATTGATGCGGAGTAAATGTAATAAAGGCTAGATGAAATATCAGGCCCATATCTCTAATGCAATCTGCCATCAGAGAGCCTCAGGAAGATACCTAGTGATACACCAAGAGGAGGAGGAGGAGGAAGAGGAGGAAGAGGAGGAGGAGGAAGAGGGAGAGGAGGAGGAAGAGGGAGAGGAGGAGGAAGAGGGAGAGGAGGAGGAGGAAGAGGGGAGAGGAGGAGGAAGAAGAGGGAGAGGAGGGAGAGGGAGGAAGAGGAGGGAGAGGAGGAAGAAGAGGAGGAGGAAGAGGGAGAGGAGGAGGAGGAGGGGGGAAGAAGAGGAGGAGGAGGAGGAGGAGGAAAGAGGAGGAGGAGGAGGAGGAGGAAGAAGAGGAGGGAGAGGAGGAGGAGGAAGAGGAAGAAGAGGAGGGAGAGGAGGAAGAAGAAGAGGAGGAGGAGGAGGAAGAGGAAGAAGAGGAGGGAGAGGAGGAAGAAGAAGAGGAGGAGGAGGGGAGGAGGAGGAAGAAGAGGATGGAGAGGAGGAGAGTCTTCCTGCCTCTTTCTCTTCTCTCTTTCTCCTCTTTCTTCATCCTCCCTTTGCTTCCTTCACTCGCTCGCCCAAGGAGGAGGCGTTTTATTTTTAACACACTTGAATTAAACATTAAAACACACACGCCATGAACCTGTATTCATTCAGAGATCCATCTCTCCCACCTTCCTGCTTCTTACTTCCTCACTTTGTATTCGGTTATTTGTTATTGAACGCAGCCCGAGGTGGGAAGATTTAAGGATATAACTTTATAACTCACACATCATAAATCCCCACGCTGTGTGTGACACACCTGATCACAGTGAGAGATGAAGCCCAGAGTGTGTGTGTGTGTGTGTGTGTGCGTGTGTGTGTGTGTGTGTGTGTGTGTGTGCATGATATCAGCCTCTTACGTCCACCCAGAGGGAGAGCAGGGAGGTGTGAGATCAATGTCTGTATTCAGCTTGTAATGGGAAATCGATAGATGATCAGCAGTGGCCGGAGGGAGAGAGGAGGCGATGAAGAGGAGGAGGAGGAGGTGATGGTTGAGGATGAAAGGAGAGCAGCCAGAGGTCACGACTAAAGGGAGCTGTTCAGGTTCTGATGTGTCAATATCTGGCTCATGGGCACATTTAGGGCCAGATCACGGCCATCAGCGTGCAGCGGTCACCACCATTACTGAGGTCAGCGCTTTAATGACGATTCAATGAGTAACAGGTGTAATAATAATGTTAAGAAAAAGCTGCGATTTAAACAACGTCTGGTGCGCTCTGTGATCGATTGCTCCTGCCTGTTAGCATGAGCAGAAGATGTAGAGAAGACAGCGAGGTAAAAGGAGAAGATTGATGATAGTGTTTGACAGAAACAGTTAAAGGGGCGGTTTATATTCTTCAGTTATTCAGTGATGTGTGGTTGATGATTATCTTGGATTATATATGAATCACTGCATCATGACGATATCGTTATCGTGTGTTAAGCATCGAGAGTTTCACTCGGATTCTCACCCTTCAAAAGCGTTCTGTGTTTCAAAGCATCATGTGATTTATTGTATCTAACATGACTTAAAATACGGGTAATAAGACGTCGATTAAAAACAGAAACTCCCAACTAAAGCAAACCTGACCCGTGAGCACAGCGTCCCATCTCATCAGACGTCATAAAGGAGCTGATTGGTCGATTAAAAGGCATCCAGCAGGGGCAGCAGCTACAGTCTGATGTTTCCGATCGATGAGGCACTAGAAGGTCCGGAGGCCGAGCCCAGACTGCCTGTGGTCAGCGGTTTGGCCCCCCCCGTCATCTGTAAGTATACGAGTGTGTGATGGACGGCCGAGGAGGCAGGAGGAGGAGGAAGAGGAGGAGTGCTGTTTGTTTTTTGGGCTAGATTGAAGATGGCAGGCTCTACAGATCTGCAGGGATTTCACTCACAGCATCTAGTTAATATTTCAGAGGCACTTATGGTTTATTAGAGTCCCCATCGAGGGCGTGTGTGTGTGTGTGTGTACTGTACGCCCTCCTACCCTTACTTACTTTCTGCTTCTGTACATCACGAGGAGAGCGAGACGACAGGCAGTTGTTCTTTGTTTACAGCTCCGGGATCCCGAGGCTTTCTGAGCTCTGAGACTCAGAGGGGTAAAAAAAAAAAAAAACTCATGTGGAGCGTCGGCCTCGAGTGTGTGAGAGCCGCCAAGTTTGGTTTGCTGATGTTCTCCGGCAGCTGTTGCTCTTTTTATCCGCACAAACACAATAAATCAGGCGACCACGGCGCACCAGCAGCAAACGAGGCGCTAATGTTTGGTGTGATTCTGACGCTCACAGTGAAAGCTTTGTGTGTTTGAATGGAAACACAATGCGACAAGTTGGTTCAATGACGAGTCCTTCACTGATTTACTGATAAAGAGAAAGGGTTTGAATAGATAGGAGAGAGAATAACTACTGGAGCCCTGAAGGCCAAAAAGATTAGTTAAGAAGCTGAATCTGAATTCTCGTTTCATGAATCACACTGTGCACTTAAAGGAATAGTGACTCCAGTTAAGACAGCTGACTGGTGACTGACATCCAACTCTGTTCACTTATCGTCTTCTTCTTCTATCTTCTTCCTCTTTTCTTCTTCTGTTTTCTAGTTTTTGTTCTCTTTGTGCTCCCTCTATATCCTCTAGTTCTCCTTTTTAGCCATCTGTTCTTCTTCTTGTTTTTAGAGTTATGCTTTTCTGACTTCTTTGTATAACTGTTCTTCTTTTTTGACTTCTTTATTTTCTTCTTTGACTTTTTCTTCATCCCCTTAATCTTCATCTGTCTTTGTCGTATTCCGTCTGCTTCGTCTCTTTCCCCCTCTGTCTTCTCCCATATTTTCGTTGTCGCCTTCTTCCCTCTTTTGTTTGTCTTCTTTGTCTCCTACTTCTATTTCTATTTTCTCTTTGTGCCTCCTTCTTTAACGACTTCTTTCAACCAGGAGGAACAGCATTGCCAAAATCCGACTGTTTTGACCCTCCTGACTTCCATTTCACAAACATGCTGTGACTTTTTTTTTTTTACTTGCTCGTTTTGCCCTTTTTTTCACACCAAGTGGAAACTCCTCGGCCATCTGCACCAACAATGTGTCTGCGTGCTCTGCTGTGTATCCCAAAGCATCCAGCGATTTGAACTGACCTGTGTTATTAGATTTTCGTCTGGTTGTGTGAACGGCAAAGGTGTGAAAGACAATTAGCTGTTTGGACTGAGGGATACATGAGAGCACAGGAAGAGGACATGTCTGGTCTGGTGCAGAATCAACGGCCCCTTCAAGGGTTTTCAGTTCCCCTAACCCCTCTGTGTCTGGTCCAGCTCATCTCCGTGGGTGTTAGTGGGGGAGGGGGGAGTGAGACGGGTGTCCTGCAGAGTCAGACAGACAGACAGACAGAAAGCAACTGGGAATGCACGGTGTCAGACGAAAAAGGCGGGGCTTTGGATCAAAACAACCTCTAATGGAATCTGCATCCAGGCTGCGTGAATGTGTGAGTGAGCAGTGGGTGATGCGTGTGTGTGTGCGCGTGAAAAGAAAATGATTTATGTGTGCAATGTACTGGAATGTGTGTGTGTGTGTGTGTGTGTGTAGAGAGAGGCAGACGACGGGCTCTCTCACACGTCAGGCCTTCATGCATGTATTCATCAGAGCCTGGGGAGAGGCTGAGCGAACAGGTCAATAATCACATCTGAGGAACACTCACTCACTGACGCTAATCCACGACAGGGGCGAGCGAGACAGAGGGAGAGAGAGAGAGAGAGAGAGAGAGAGACCCACTCCAAAATCAATTAAAACCTAATTAGGCTCTCAGCTCTTTCACGGGCCTTTTATCCTCGGTGTTGGCGATACGGCGCTAAGTGTGTACGCGCACGCCTCCATGTGCACATGTCACTCTATCTGCATGTGTGTGTGTGTGTGTGTGTGTTGGCACACGTTAGAGTGTGTGTTTTCCCTGAGCGTGTGTCAGTTACAGAGTAAGCAGGCGTACTCTTACGGGCTCAACATGGGAGCTCGCCGCTAAAGCCGCTACGATCGCCTCTGTAAAGCAGGATTACAACCCGAACACGTTTAAGTATCAGACAGCCGGACACTTCAGACCTGCTTTAGTGCAGATTCACTTCAGCAACAAGCTTCACACACTTCAGCACTTGTTGTCAGAGAAGACTGGAGTCTGCAGTCTGAAACATCCGACATGAGTCCAGCGGCGCGGCGACATTCAATCCTGATGTTCCATGATTTTATTCATCCCAGCGGGAGATTCGATTATCATGACAACAAAAGCAAATGAATGACAAAGAAGAGGACGAGAAGAAGAAGAAATAGGACACAACGCATGTGAGATAAAACGAGGGCAGTAATGTGCAGACAATGATCGGAAAATGACCTCAGTGTAACTCTACATCTTAAGGTCCTGATGCAAGACTACACGAGGTAACGGTAGTTCCCGTGGTGGAACAAACTTCCAACCTCCCTCCCCGATCTGCAGAGTCCCTTTGCACCTTTAAGAAAAAGATAAAGACCCAGCTCTTTATGAACACCTATTGATGATATTATTGTTTTTGTTTGATAATGACGATTTTAAGATGGTTTCTATACTGATTAGAGCTCTCAAGAACTGCAGTCAATGTTGTGCTTTGCCTCTGGTCACTTCCTGTCAGCACCTGTGTGTCCAATCAGACTTCTGTTTGTTTGCACTTCCTGACATTGTTGCCTCCTCTTTAGATCCTCGCTTGTGTTGTCCTTACTCTCTGATGCACGTTGCTTCGGATAAAAGCTTCTGCTAAATGAATTGTAGAATTGTAGTTCATAAATATTTGCATTTTAATTGAAGTAGGACGTTTACTGTATTCCCATTTTTATGCAGCTTTTTTTGCAACTTGAAAGTGCTGCATTCAAAGAGAAGTGAAGGTTTCATAAGTTGCTTCTCTTCTGTATTCAAGACCCTCTGCCCCTTTTTTCTTTCATCCTGACTGCTGTAGAAGAATGCACAGCTAATGCATTCATCGTGCACTCAGCTCTCTACATTTGACCTTTGTGTCATGAATGCTCCAGCAGTGACATAAAAGGAACCTCTCAATTCTAGAGCTCGGTGGATCAATACCTAAATATCTGAAGTAGTATCCTGACCATGCATAGTTATGTGTCTGATATGTTACAGGGTGCTGACTTTGTTGTGGTGACCCTGCAGGCTCACTGCAGCATTGTAACCCTTGAATCCTCACCTGTCACCTGCCACGCAGCAGGCCAGATGAATGTGATCGGGATTATCCCTCCATCAGCAGTCTCAGTCTCTCGCATGCTCTGTTTAAGGAATCAATGCACTGCAGGAATGAGATCGCCTCCAAAAAAAAAAGAGGCTTAGTGACTCTTGTTAATCCCGGTTTTATTCCAAGCTGCAGCACAAAAGAAGTCTTAGAGCTGAGCTGCTGCAGAGAAGCACAGAGGAGAGCTGATTGGTCCCCCTCACATTTACTCACCACTTCTACTTTAGCGAGAAGAAACATTAGCAAGATGTTGTGTTTAAAACCCGCAGACGTCTGCTGCGCGTCTTCAGCATTAAAGAGCCCATCACAGTAATTATGGAGCAAACAGCGGCCCTGTTGTTTTCCTGACGTCTTCCTCGTCGTATGGACTAATTGAGAAGTGTGTGTTTGAGAAGTGTGTGCGTTTGTCGGGACGGGGCGTCTTCGGTGAAGCTGCAGGGCTCCTGCGGCGATGCAGTTAGTTACGCAGGGAATCACAGTCAGGGGGGCGAGGAGACACTTGTTAGCACTGCAGAGAGAGAAAAACTGAGATGAATAATATGGAGACAAATGACAATCATTTACTCACAGTTAGTTGTGCAGCCTGAAATCCGACAGCATGCACATTTAGGACAAGATGTAGATACATGAACATACAGGAAAGAGGCAGAAGAGGAACATTACTTTGAGTAAAAGTTCCTCTTTTTGAAGAACACTCAGGTAAAAATGTGTAGATTCAAAGGGTCTGACTATAATTCAGAGAGGATCCCTGCAGAGATAGACCTCTGCGTCAGAGGATCACAGCTGATTCCATGAAGAAAAACCAGTCGTTTCATCTTTAAGAGTAAGAGGAATGTTGGTCTACTCCTCCACGGATTGGAAAGAACTAACCTCCAAGCAGGGAACTTTTAACAGACAAATAAAGTCCCCAGAACTTAATGAAGATGCTGTTTTCTGCAGTGGAAAGGTACTTGAAGGGTCCTTGTACTCGGAGAAAGTTCCTGCAGTGTAATGGCGGCTTTATGTTTTAATTTATGTCATTTTTTTTTTTTTTTTTTTTATATGTTGAAGAACAAATTTAACCCACACATGGCTGCAAGGAAATACATCTTTAGTGTCTGAGTGTGAAAACATCCGCCTCAGAGAGTGAAGAGTGTGTGTGTGTGTGTGTGTGTGTGTGTGTGTGAGTGTGACTCTGAGCTGCTGCATGTGTCTCATAATGTTAGAGGAATGACATAGGGGGGCTTTGAGCTAATTCTGGATTAGCCAGGTGGGCTCTCTCTCTTCCTCCCTGTGTCTCTTTTACTCACTCACACACTCATAAAAACACACACACACACACACTGACCTGACAGCTAAGAATTTGCTTTTATCGTTCAGGGTCAGTTGGCTGTTTAAAGGTCATAATGAGCTGAGAGCGCAGGCATGTGGAAGCTAAAATGTTAGGCGTCTTCACATTTACTTCACCTAATTCTAACACTAAGGACCCCCCCCTTGCCCCCCGTGCTGCTCATGTCCTCACCTTTCCTCCCCTCTTTATTTTTTCATGAGCTCCTCCGTCTATATTTACACTTCTCATTAATGAGTCCAACCAGCTGTCTGTTTGCCGGCATCTCGCGCTGCAGCCACCCGCTCCAGTCCTGCTCTCTCCGTTTCTCGTGGGTCAACATTCGATGAAGTGAGGAGCGTTCGCCCCGAGTCGACGCAAAAACAGATCTGAGTCGCTTGTCCCAAGCAGAAACGGGTCGTAAGAGCTAAATGTATGAATGCAGCTGAGGGGAGGGAGCAGAAATAAAGCATGGTGGCTTTGACTGGAAGTATTTATTTGTGCTGTAATGTTGCACTGTGTCTTTAAATGCTGTGCTCAGACATTGTGTGTTCTGTCCGCTCCACACCTGTCTGTTTTTTATGAGCTCAACTTGTTACGTAACCCTGTAACTATTTCCATCTCCCCACGGCTGCTCTCCTCTCTCTCTCTCTCTCTCCAAATCAACACAGACTGCATGTAAAGATCACTTTCTGGACGATGCAACTACAGGAAGTAATCTAATGTTCTTCTTCTTCTGCGCATCAGGTACGACTTCATCGAGATCCGCGATGGGACTTCAGATAACGCCGACGTTCTGGGTCGACACTGCAGCAACATCGCCCCGGCGCCGATCATCTCGTCCGGAGCCTCCCTCCAGATCAGATTTGTGTCAGACTACGCCCACCAGGGGGCGGGCTTCTCTCTGCGCTACGAGATCTTCAAAACAGGTGAGGAAGTCGACCTGATTGGTTGTTTCAAAGAAGTTGAATAAAGAAGTTGCGTGTGGTTGTTTTGGGAAACAACCAACCTACCTCTACCCTCCTACCTCTACCTACTTACCTATACCCTCCTACCTCTAACTACTTACCTATACCCTCCTACCTCTACCTACCTACCTCTACCTACTTACCTATACCCTCCTACCTCTACCCTCCTACCTCTACCCTCCTACCTCTACCTACTTACCTATACCCTCCTACCTCTACCTACCTACCCTCTAAGACTACTTCCCCTCCTGGTTAAAATGATTGATTCAGCTTCGGTTATTATTAAGTCTTCTAGTGTGAAGTCGCTATATCTAAGAGATATCTTGAACTGAATTACGATGACTGACAACATTTAAAGGAGAGTTTCCTTCATACACTCGAGGAATCTGTTTGTATTTTTCCCTGATTATCAGGCCTGGAAGGGATTCAAGGTGAAAGCTGTTAGATATTTATCAGAGAACAGAGCGTACGGAGCTCTTCTTGGCTGTTCTGATCGTCCCACACTTTGATTTATTACAATCTTGTTACACTTTTACATAATGCTGATATGCAGTTTGGAATACTGTAGACTGTAGCTGATTAAAACGTGATTCATGTTGTTTATTCTTGCAGTATGGAGGAAATCTCACAAAAATCTGTTTGAGCATTTGGCCGACAGCCTCTGCAGAATGGATCTAATTTATCTCAACGAGACGTTCATGGGAAGCAAAACTTTCAGGAAACTTCTTCAGCCTCTGGTCCAAACTGGCTCCGCTCTACATTCAAACTTAAGTTAATGATTTTGTCTTCTCTGCCTCGTGTTAATGGCCCGAAACCTGTGATCGTTCACCCCGACACTCTCCCAACAATTAACATCAGTAGAGGCAGCGGCGCATGTAAACAAGAGAGGAGGGAAAAGTACTCTAAAGCCGCTTCAAAGCATGTGAGGAATGCTTCCCTAATTGGTGCAGGATCCGCTTCCTCCGGGGAGGCGAGTGAGGCGGGTTGGGGGGTGTGAGGGAGGTGGTGGGATGATGGAGAGAGCTCCGAGGCAACTTGGAGTTGGACTTAAAGGTTAAAGGTTTACGGTGGGAGGAGGAGGCGAGGAGATTGATGGGGACGAGTGTGTGGGGAAATGGAATTTTCTCTCGAGGTCGTGGAAGTGATCGTTGCAGGTGAGCTTTGTTCAGGAGGGTGTATTTGTTTTGGAGGCTGAGGTGTGTGTGTGTGTGTAGTGGTGGTGGTAGAAAGAGAGGTGAAATGGTCAGTTGGCCTTGAGGCAGATTAAAGAATTATGTCTGAATGAGTTACCTGCTGATTGTCTTTGCAGCAGTTGGTAGCATTTGAGGTCACTCCCCAGCAGGCCACCGTACATCTAAAGGGCATTTTCAAACCTTTAACACCTTAGAAGCATCCACAGAAGAATCCCTACAGAGAATACACTTTCTGTTAGCCTTTTTTTTTTTTTTAACCAGAAACAGCCTTGCATGAACAATCCTGCGACAATTTATGAAGTGATGTTTAACATTTATGGCTTTAAATACCAATAAGAAGGCGCTTTGGACTGCTCTGGTAGATTTCTTCATCAGCCGCTTTGAGACGGACTGCAGCGTAATCCCTGTGATCAAGAGCGTCCATTGAAATGCTTTTACACTGCACTCGTCTTAGCCACCAGACTCCATTAACAAAAACACTTCTTCTGCATGCAAAATTCAGGAGTTGCTGGTCTACTTAACTCAGATTCAACACAATACAATACCCTTAAAAAAAAAACTAACAGATCAAGGCAGAAGTCCACCTTCATGTTCTGCACGTTCAAAATCACTCTTTTTTTTCTTCTTCTTTTTGAGCCCTGATGGCCTAGCGGTTTGTCCAGCGGCCGTGAGTTCAAATCGGACCCCGGCCCTCTGCTGCCTGTCTTCCCCCACTCTCTCCTCAGCTGTCCTATTCAGGCAAAAAAATGTGAACGTCGAATTGGTCCCAGATTTAACAATATCCCTAAATTCACTTGAAATTTAGGCCCTTGGAAATGATGAAGTCGGGGCGGGTGTATCATAAAATCTGAGCAGTCATGTAAGGAAACTCTCTGACTTTTCATTTCCTTCCTTTAAAAAGATCTTTTTTTTTTTTTTTTTTGTCAAACCAATGTGACCCAGATTTTAACGATCAGCTCTGTTACCAAGCACACCAGCTCGAACCCACGACAATGTAATCGCATAGATTGCATCTGTCTCTCTCACACACACACTCACACACACACACACACACACACACACACACACACACACACACAGATGTAGATGGATTTAAGGCGGGTGGATGGGGGATGCGGTTGCCATGGCGTTTACAGGTTCCTGATATAAATTCAGGGGGGTATGAGAGATTGTGTCACTGTGGGAGCACATGTAGGTGTCTGCTCGCTGCACGTGTGGGTGGTTCCTCTCAGCCTGTTGTGTATGAGATTGTGTGTGTGTGTTTGGAGGCGGAATGATAGATGCGCGCGTGTGTGTGTGTGTGTGTGTGTGTGTGTGTGTGTGTGTGTGTGTGTGTGTGTGTGTGTGTGTGTGTGTGTGTGTGTGTGTGTGTGTGTGTGTGTGTGTGTGTGTGTGTGTGTGTGTGTGTGTGTGTGTGTGTGTGTTAGAAAAAGAGACATGGTGGGAAAATGATTGGGGTGAAGGGAGACAGAACGACAAAAGAGGAGTGAGTCACAGTGAAAATGTATTCAGGATGCGTGATTGAGGCCATGTGTTAATTGCGGCGTTTGCACGCTCGCTCATCATCGCTGTTTGTCTTCAGCGAGGCTGTGTGAGGCCACAGGTTTCCACTGAACACAGCGATCCCAGCTACCATGTGTTTGTTTACCAGAGTGGAACAAATCCCACCACTGTAACTTCTCCCCTTGTTGAAGCATTTATGTGTACTTTTTAATTCCCAGCATGCTTTGGAAGACAGGAGGGAAGTCACGATAACAGATCAATACTAGTAAAAAATAATCTGTTGATACATGTTTCTAAATGACGGCAACAAAATGAGAAGTCCTGGACCCCCACTCTAGTTTAAGGTCTTTAGTAATACTGACCAAGTTCAGTTATTTCGGTTAAATTCAGTTATCACCAAATACATGATATAGACTGCCTTGAAAAACAGTATCGAAAGTGTGAGAATAATCCTGGATGGCACTTTGAAGTGTGTGTACAGTGTGTGGGTTTGCGTTTGTGTTTTTCTAAAGGGTGTGTCCTCGCCAAGATAGCCATCTCCACACACAGTAGGGACGTGTGTGTGTGTGTGTGTGTGTGTGTGTCAGCTTCGTTTAAATCTGAAACAGACAGCACAGCTTACAGTCCAGGCTCACCCCGCCAAACCGTGTCTAGAAGTCAGTCTGTGTGTGTCTGTGTGTGTGTGTGTGTGTGTGTGAGTGTGAGTAAGTGTGTGTGTGTGTGTGTGTGTGTGTGTGTGTGTGTGTGTGTGTGTGTGGAGTCTGCTTCCTGTAGGATGAACTAACACTACAACGGCTTGTTTTTGTTTTGTTCAGTCAACCCCGTTACATAAGCGATGACTCTAACAACTCTAGGGGATTTTGAATTGGACAAGCAATCTGTTTGTGTGTGTCAGTGTGTCAGTGTGTGTCAGTGTGTTTGTGTGTTTGTGTGTGTCAGTGTGTTTGTGTGTTTGTGTGTGTCAGTGTGTTTGTGTGTTTGTGTGTAATCGGGGTACAGTGCAGCCAGATCTAATTATTTCCAGCACAGGAGGAGCAGGAGTCGACCTCTGGCTCTGCATCCATCCTGATACCCCTTCACCTTATAGTACACCTCCTGAGGGGGGAGTGTGGGTGGTGGGGGGGGGGTTGCCCCAAAAAAACAAGCTTCCACCCTCCCCCCCTTACATACAGTACTCATGCTGTACAGTGAAAGTGCACGACCCCCCCCCCCCCCCCCCCCCATTATTGTTATGGCCTACTTTGGTCCTACTCATGCGTGCTTAACCCTTTATTCTGCCCTGTCTACCAACCCCCCCTCCTCTCCCCTTTTCCCCCCATCCATCGCTCACACACTTTCACTTACATCGTCACGTGCTCCCGACGCTGTTACCACGGCTACAGGGGGAAGACTTGCAAGCAAAGCCCCTTTTTACCCAGATCCCCCAAAGCCCACCACTGGCGCAACGGGGGCAGATAGCGTAGCAGCCAATCCTGAGTAAAGACAACAGCGAGAGCACCCGAGGGCGTTGGGTCCCCTCTATGACCGCTGCCATGGCATCTGCGTGGGTCACGGCGGGAGCGCAGCCTTAGGCGGGACCCCCCACCCAAGTGCCAGTCACAACATAGGCCCCCGCAAGTATTTCCGATGCTGTGATTGGACGCCAACTCCCGAGTAAGTGATGGCTGTTACTACGTGGCTGCTTGCCATGTTGTGTTATTCCTTAGGAACCCGACTCATCCCAATGCAGAAATAACACACAAGTAATTAACTGGCAAAGGTAAATTAAATTCATGAATAAATAAACTGGATGAGCGCTCCAAACTGATCAGTGATGAAGAGACTGGAAATGAATAATAAGGTGTCATCAGCGTAGAGGCGAATACAGCTCAGGAAAGCTGCACTAACTCTTTCAACAGAAACAGCAGGAAGCTTGTCGCTTTCTCGATGATAAATTCCACAACACATAATCATGATTGAGGGAGGGAGCATTCCTCTCTAAACTCAGCTTCCTTTCACTGATGTGCGGTCATGTCTCTGTGGGTCCATAAATGTATTGAGCCATGGCACGCCAAGAATGTTGTTCTTGTGTTGGGTCTTCCTCTTGTTTGTGAAGATGTTGTTGTTGTTGTTCTGGTGTTGCCACCCTACCCCCCCCCCCCCCCTCCCCGAAGCACGCCTCTTACTTCCGCCACACACCCATGAACGCACATCTACCCCGACGCCTCAGGAGAGCTTTTTCTTCAATGGAAATGTGGAACTGAGCTCAACTGAGCTCAAGCAGGGTAACAGGAGAGATCTGTCTGCGTATGAGGAGCAGATGTATGTCAGGAGGGGGGTAGACAGGCAGGTGGAGAGCAAGAGGGTGAGGGTGTGCGTTTGATGTGCAGCAGACACTCAGAACACCGAGGTGAGCCCTCAGCAAGAGTGGCATGCAAAGGACAAGGATGAGCACGGCGACGGCAGACGAGACAGAGTTAAAAGAGTGAATGAACAGAGACTGTGAGCGTCGCTTCTGAGAAGACAGAGAATGGAAGGAAAGGATGAGAGGAGGAAGAGGAGGAGGAGGAGGAGGGAAAGGGGGATGCCCTGACACATGTGGAGCTCCTACTACATCAGGCACTCATGTGTAAGAGTCGAGAGGTTTCTACCCAGCAACTCACCCCCCCCCCCCCACACACACACACACACACACACACACACACACACACACACACACACACACACGCATACACATACTCACACCATGACCTCCCCCTCTTTGCCGTCTCCTGCCAAATGGCAGCTCATGGTAACTTGCGAGCACCGACTGCGTACGGCGAGCATGTGTATGTGTGTATGTGTGTATGTAAGACGTGGGCAGCGGGGCGACGGAGGGAGGTAGAACTTGTTTTTGGCGTGCTTATACACTGTGAACTAATGAGCGCTGACTAAAAGAGAAGGTACTCATGCATACGCAAAGCCGCGCAGAAGGGAGCACATGCAAAAACAGGAACACATGTGTGCACACGGCGTTGGCACGTGGAGGCGCGGTGTGTTTTGAAGCGACTGATTCGCGCACGCGGAGAGTAAAACTGCAAAAACAGAGCGATGTGTGTTTGGAGGCGATGGAGTCAAGCTGTGCTCAGATTGAAGCTTTCTGCACTGTGACCCAGTAAGAAACAAGGCCAGTGTGTTACTGGGTCTAACACATACTGAGAAGAGATCACACACACTTTCACACACACACAGGAGACTTATACAAAGAGACAAAACATGCCAGCAGCAGAAGATGCACATTTGAGGGGCCTAATAGAAGACATGCAAAGACACACTCTCATGGCTCATGTATAGTGCATTTGCTGTTTTATTGTAAGCACATTGCAATCCCATTCATCTCATTGCTTTAATGGATTCACAGCAATCATGTTTATCCAGCAACACGCAAACACACCAAACATACTTAACACAGAAGAGGTGAGGTCAGTAGTCGAGCGGATGGGAACATAATGCCGCTAGCTTTCTGTAAATTACCATCATATTTCAACATGACTAGTTCTGTGTGTATGTGTATGTGTGTGTGTGTGTGTGGAGGCAGACAGCCTCCTAGCATGCAGGCGGATGATCCACCAGTTGTTTTCATGCTGCAGTTTGTGTGGGAGTCGACACAAGAGGTTTTTTTTTTTCATGTGAAGGGAAGATTTTTTGCATTTGTGCTAAAATCTGGAGTTAAACATCCCCAAAGGCGTTTAAAATACATCGATGTATATGAGCACGATGGCTGTTTGAAAACGTTAGTAAGAGGATTAAGGAGCAAAAATAAATCGTAAGGAAGGGAGGAAAGAGAAGATGAATAGAAAGCGGATCTATAGAAGCTGCTTGTGAAGAGAGACAACAAGGCAAAGAGACACAGACAGTGCATGTCCCCTGAGCCTTTTCCCTCTCTCCTCACACTGATTGGGGTCAGTTCTCTGCCATTAACCAAGTGTAGACAGGGGAGGGCCGGAGCAAACCAGCCGACCTCTCTGCTTTTATAGGGCTGCCTGATAATAAGGACTGGTGCCTTGGAGGAATGCTGCAGCAGGAATGTGCTATTAACATGCCTGTGATCCTAAACACTGCTTTTATGAATATGTAGCTGCTTATCAAACCGAGCTGGCAGCTCTCTGACACACTGCAGCTCTGCTCGATGCAAAACAACACTTTCCCAGGTTTGAAATCCACCAGAAGCTTCTCCCCTGAGCCTCTTCAACCTGACCTCTGGATCTGCTTTCCAGCACACACAGCGATGGGAAAAGACTTAAAGCAGAGATTGTACTCCTTATGTTGGTTGTTGATACTTGCTAATTGTAAGCGCTTTGGCAGACAAACCATGTGAGCTGTGAAGGGGAGTCGTGGCATTTTAGAATCTGGTTTCTGTTTTTTACATGTGTTGAAGTGTAAAAGTACAAGATTTGGATTTAGTCTGGTAGATTCCCTGAGCTGTGAGAAGACCTGTACTGTGCTGAATCAAAAGTATTTCCTGTAAAAGTGCTCTTTGTGCAACTGACAGGCTCCAGTTGTTGATCAAACTGTCTGATAATGTCACAGTCAGCTCTGTGTGATCGCTCCGTCCAGAGCCACCAGACTCCATTGACAAAAACAGTGATATTACCTTTCAGAACAAACGAGTTGATGGTCGACCCCGACCTCTGTCAGCTTTTATTTGTGTAGTTATGTGGTGCACAGTGATTGTATTGAGTTTGCTAACCTTGTAGAAATAGAAATCAAACAATAAGAGAAGCACATGTTTAATAGCACATTCTGTGTCCTGAGCAGTATAATTACTGTTTTTTTCAGTGGTGGATTTGAAGAAAGCAACGTCATGCCTATTTCTGGGGTTTAAGAAGTATTCCACCATCGCAGAGAGGTCGATCCTTTCATCTATCTTTGTGTGTAATGTTTCAAAAACAATCTCAGTGGCTGAACGAGCACTTCGGATGTTTTTGTGCCCGTTAAAGATTACAATGCAGCCGTCAGCTGGAGCATTTTACCACAGAAATTAGAAAACAAAGTTTGACCCCTTATAGTTTAGACCCTTAATGTAAGCAAGAGGCCCTGCGTTAAGACAATCCAGATAACTCATGCGAGTATCAGCCATTTTAGCTGGAGTGAAGTAAAACAACAAGTGCCTTTATAAATAGAAGTGAACTTATTTCCAACCACAGGCCTTGCTGACATGTGCCTTTGAACAAAGACAAACTGGAAATCATGCAGAACATTATCACATGAGGCTATTTGCCCTTCTGGCAGAAATTAAAAAAAGACAAGCGAAGCGACTGGACTGATTACAGCCTGCACATAAAGACACGCATGTTCATAGTGTGTGTCGGCTTTGTGAATGAGACGCCGTGTCCCTCCACCACTCTCGCTGACGTGCCGCTCCAGAAACAGTCGCCCGTGACTCAGGCTCCCCAGTGGGCCATGGAGCAGTGGCTGATGGGTAGATGATCTGAGCCACACAGCTGCCGCCGCTCAAGGTGAGCCGCCCAGGGCGCATAAATCTACATGGCCAATGAGGAGCCACCGCAAAGGGCCCACTTAGAACCATTACACAGTGTTTGTGGTGTGTGCGAGTGTGTGAGAGGAGGACACACTCGCAGACAAGAAAAAGAGAGGAAGAATGCTGGAAAGTAATTTTCTACTTTCCTCTTTAGCCAAGCATTAATATGACATATAACCTTCAACATGTGGGGTCTTTTAAGGGTCCAGTAAGGCCACTGAACTTATTATTACTTTTGATATAAAAGTTTGTTCATATCTTTGTCACATTGCTTTAAAACATGGGTTTTAAAAAAGTGGTTGCAGAACATTTTTCCAGGCAGGAAGGGAGCAGACTGACAAAGAAAAAGACTGCTAGCCACGCCCACTTGAGCGTTTGCAGACTGTGTATTTTCTCGATCAGTAATCAGAAGACGTGTGTGTTTGTGTGTCTCACCACCCTAGCTACTGTATATTCAAGCTCTGAAGTCAGTGATGAACGACTCCCTGAAACAACCTCTGCAAGTCAGATGAGATATCCCACTGTGATCGATTGCTTTTGCCTGTATCTTCTCCTAATATGACCGATTGCTGATTCCTTTTTCTAAATATCCTCTCATCCTTTGTGTCCGCACAGGGTCGGAATTCTGCTTCCGCAATTTCACCAGCTCCTCTGGGATGATCGATTCTCCGGGCTTCCCGGATAAATACCCTCACAACCTGGAGTGCTCGTACATGATCATCGCCCCGCCGCACATGGACATCACCCTGACATTCCTCACCTTCGATCTGGAAAATGACCCCCTGCTGGTGGGAGAGGGGGACTGCAAGTACGACTGGCTGGACGTGTGGGATGGTCTGCCTCAAGGTGAGGGAACGGTGAAGTGGATGATGCTGAACGAAACAAAGTAGAAATAATAAAAAGAATCCTTAAGGACTTGTTAAAGAGAGGTGGTTCTTTCCTTAACGTTAAAAGGTGTTCATCTCTCCCACTCGCCTGTCGGTGGCAAAAACAAGCATCTCTGGAAAACACATCAGGGATTTAGCTGCAGCTACTACAGCTTATTTCATGTCTGCCAGGTGAAGCAATCCACTGGAGCAATCCCCAAACCTTTTGTTCCTGTAATCATGTAGAACCCAAAACATTAAAAAAAAAAAAATAGGACCCAGGTGTAAAAAAAAAAAAAAAAAAAAGACTTTCCCCTTCAAGGTGCACGGAAACACGCTTAGAAAATCGATGTGTCACGGGATAACACACACAAACACACACACTTCCTCCATGCCCGCAGTCAGAACTCACACACACACACACACACTCGTGAAATCCTCCACGTTCTCACAGACATTTTCATCGCGGTCTTCACTTCCTGAGCAGTCGTCGCTCTCTTTGATGTGAGTGGCCTTTCCTTACATTCCTTCACATTACATAGAGGAAACATTATTTCACACTGGCGGCTGTAAGAGCCTTGGACACCCCTAAGGAGCAGCCCTTTCCCATGCCCCTCTCTCCCCTCCATAACAACACCCTTCATCAACCCCCCCCCCCCCCCCGTCCTCCCTGTCCTCCCACCTTATCACCTCAGAGCTTCCTTCCTCCCCCAGGGCGAGTGAGAGTGACGGCCACGATATATATCTGTTTGTGTCCAATAGGAGGTGCCGAGTGTTTGGAGAGTGGCCTATCAGCTGAGATCAGGAAGTGGCATGAAAAACATTTGATGATGTTATCAAAGGGCTTTGATAGAGAGCGCCATAGGCTAACGTTAGCTGCTGTAGAGCTGATGAAAACCCTATTAGTGGTGGTGAAAGGCTCACTTTCTCCCCGGCTCTACCCCCTTTTTTTAAAAAGAAGGGAGAGAACTGAGGATTTGCTCTAATTATTCTATTTTCAGTTGCTAAAAAGGAATCCAAGAGGATTTAAAATTCCAATTATAGCCTTGAATTTGGCAGCTTTGATAGCTGAAAACAATTTATGCCATTTAAAGTTGAGAATTAGGAGGAAATTAAAGTGTAACCCAGTTCCAGTGAGAGGAGTCCTCGGGCACTGAAAGATGAACGGGGAAGACAAGACGGAGGGGTGAAGAATTTGGCGTCTGGTGAGGGAGCTGCTCTTGAGACTACTGTAATCCTAACCGGAGTGTGCGTGTGTGTGTGTGTGTGTGTGTGTTTGCAGCTGATCCCAGTGCAGCTTGCATTAAGGCTGGGATTCACGGTCCCCCCTGCTGGGCCCTGGCTGAGACACACATGGCAGATGGAGGGATGGACATGGGGAGGAAAAAGGGAGGGAGGGAAACGACGGGAGGAAGAAGCACGCTGCGACTCATTAGACAACACTTACTGAAGCAGTGTGGCCACTGGAAGCTTCTCTGCACAGCTGAATTTCTTTGTTTTAAACACGGCGAGATGCCATGTTGTCTGATGCTGCAACACAAAAGATCTGAAAAGAAGAGTCATATAGCAGTAAGAGCAGCTGCTCGCTTACCCGATTTTAGAAGAAACAGCTTGTTGCATTTCAATGAAGTGGCTGAAAGAGCTTTCACTGAATTATTTCCCTGGAAAAACACTCTAAATCAATCTTCCTGGGCCCTGTTTTTACATAAAAGGAACAAAATGTTTGGAATTGTTCATTTAGATTCCCTTAAGGAGACAGAGGCAGACTGTCATTACTAAAATAAATATCAGGGGGAATGAAAACTCTTCTTTTTGCCACTGACACTGATGTGTCTGACATCATAGACAGAGGATCCCAACAGAGAAAGACCGCTTGGTGAAGTGATATCAGGCTTTTTTTTTTTTAATTTCATCACTTTATTCAGAAGCACCAAACTCCACTGATGAAAATAGTCATTTCACTTTGCAGAATACATGAGTTGCTGGTCGTCAGCTGCTGTAGCCTGTTGGGTTTTTTCAGACATGGGAGTATTTAAACAAACTAAGGAGGCAGCAGCTTCTGTGTTCTGCAGGGTTAAACTTTCTCTCTCTCTCTCTCTCTGTGCGGATCTCTTTGTAATGTTGCCTCACTCTTAAAAGAACAATCTGAGTTTGTGATTTGCCTTAAACATCACTTTTAAACGATGCTCTTTTATTGGTTCCTTCACTTTTTAGACACCAGAATATGAGCACATAGGGCACGTGTATAATGCTGCATTTTCCCGTCTACACCACGTCTGCTACCTCAGCCTGATATTTTTTTGTGTGTTTCTGCAGTTGGTCCTCTGATCGGTCGCTACTGCGGCACAAAGATCCCCCCAGAGATCCAGTCGTCCTCCGGCCTGCTGTCCCTCTCCTTCCACACCGACATGGCCGTGGCCAAAGACGGCTTCTCGGCGCGATACAACATGACGCACAAAGAAGTCAGCGACTGTGAGTGCCAGATAACTTTGTGTCTGCGCCGCTTGTTTACCTTTCTCCTGCGCCCACCTCTATTTCAACAGCCTCCTCTCATCCCTCATCTCATCTCCCTTTCTGCGTCTCTCACTCCTCTTAACCCTCGCCATCTTTTTTCTTTACACCTTTCCTGCTTTAATGCTATTTCAATCTCAAAGCTCTCTTTAACCTCTCTGAATCTATGTGGCTCCCTCTGAAGAGAGCATTACTTCTCACAAGCAGACTCATGACTATTTTCTTTTAGAATATAAATTAGCTTCACCTCAATTTACCTCCACTCACCTGTTGCCCTTTCATTCTCTCTCTCTCTCTGGATTCACCTTTTTCTTCTAGCTCCACATCCTCTCCCTCTCTCTCTTTCTTACAGCTGATCTTTCATCTCCAACAGCTCCATATAAACTTTGTTTCCCTTCTTCCTCCCGTCAGCGTTTCACTGCAGCATGGCGCTCGGCATGGAGTCAGGAAAGATCAGCGACGACCAGATCACCGCTTCCACAACTTTCTATGACAACCGCTGGCTGCCGCGCCAGGCCCGCCTCAACAACGACGACAACGCCTGGACGCCGTCAGAGGACAGCAACAAGGAGTACATACAGGTCAGACACTACGGGATCGCACAACATCTCTGATAGTGAGGATCAGGTTTTGATGACGTAGTCCTCAGAGATCCAGTCTACCTCCTGGATTCAGACCACAGAAACTCCTCACATACGGCAGCTCGTGAAGCGGGCTGTCAGCGCAGAGAGGAGAAGCTCAGAAAGCTGAATTCCACAAAAGTCCAGTTGTGATCATTCCAGCTGAGGAGTAGCCACAGAACGTGAAATCTGAAGCGTCCTCACTTTCACTGTCAAAGGACGTGAAAGTGATTCTTGTGCCAAGTAAAAAAACATCTTGTATACAGTGAGAAGGTAGAGCAGGACACACACACACACACACACACACACAGACACACACACACACACACACACACACACACACACACTGAGAGGAAATGGAGGAACTGTGAAGCGATGATAAGGAAGTGCTTCTACGCTCTCAATCTTTCCTGTCTCAAACACACACTGGTAGTCTCCAGTGCACACACACAGACACACACACACCCACACACACCCACACACACACACACACACACACACACACACACCCACACACAGAGCTGAGGAGAGCGGCGAGGAGCTGGTGATTGATGAAGGTGCTCTTCAGGAATGCATCCTAACACTCCGCCATTGATCTTTGCCTCCAGCCTTGCTCCCCTCTACACACACACACACACACACAATGCAAATACGCACACACACACACACACACAGCACCCAGTGTCCCTCAGCAGCAGGCCACAGTCGGCGTTCACCCCCCCGCTGTCTGTGTGACGGATAGACGCCGCAGCGGGTCTACATCAGGCCTGAGCACCATCAATCCCCACAGCGCTCTGCAGCTCCATGTATCACTCTATGACTGAGCACGTCTTCAACGTCAGAAAAACTGACAACGTTGTTCCTTCTTCTGCACGTGTCTCCAGGTCGACCTCCACTTTCTGAAGGTGTTAACGGGCATCGCCACACAGGGAGCCGTTTCAAAGGAGACGCAGAAGTCGTACTACGTCACCACCTTCAAACTGGAGGTCAGCACCAACGGCGAGGACTGGATGGTGTACCGACACGGCAAGAACCACAAGGTAGGCTCTAATAGTAAATACTTTCAGTTTTCAGTATCGTCTCTGCTTTGGACAGAGTGTGCGTGCTGCATTTTTATTTTTATGAAGTGTCGGGAGCGATTTCTGTTGGCACCAGAATATTTTTAGATTTAAATTTGGGCCATGGCATTTTTACATTTGGCTGCTGGCTGAATTTTCTGCTCCACATGAATGTGTGTGTGTGTGTGTGTGTGTGTGTGTGTGTGTGTGTGTGTGTGTGTGAAGTTTAGAGGTTGCCTCCTGCTGAGAGGAGATTTCACAATCTTTTTTTTAATCTCTTGCAAATACAAGAGGAAATAATTGATGACCAAATACAAGAAGAATGGCTCTGGTTGCACGGAGAGGTTACTCATCATCTATGGCTCTTTTAGCATCCCCCAGCAGCACAGGGAGTGTGGAGCAGATGGGAGGATTATCCAATGTGTTAGTCGAGTCTTCTTCACTCATTGATCCCCGATCCCCTCTGACTTGTGTCATTTCTACTGTTTGATTGTCGTACAGTACGGCCCTTCAGTCAGCTCTTGTTGTTGGTTTATGAACTAGATTTGATTGGATTGGAAACATGTACAATCAACCTACTGGCAGCAAAACTGCACAAACAGGGACGTTTAGTTTCTGATCCTCTTGGTTCCATGGGTGAAACTAACATTTTCTAAGCTGAACAAACTGTGGAAAACTCTGAATTTGAACGTGCAGTCACAAGCTCCCCTCTCTCTAACCTTTACTCTACCACCATGATCCCTTCTTCAACAACAGAGGCAATTGTGTGCATCCATATGGATGTACGCTACATTCCTGGAGGAGTCCCCCCCCCCCACCCCATTACAGGACTGTTTGTGAACCTGAGTCATGACCCGAGTCATGAGGAGGAGAACGAGGGAACGTAGAGATAGAGATAGTAGAAAGAGGGGGAAGCTGACAAACGAGAACAATGGAGTCCTCTATGTGTCCTTATCTGAGCTTCAGCTATTCATCATCTCTCACCCAATGAACACTCACATATAAACAAACACCGGGGTTGTGAAACCTTTGGAGTCGTAAACAGAGTGGATTTGTGTTTAGCAGCACTTACAGCCTTTCATTGCACCTTGAAATGTGAAACGTATTCCTCCTTTTAGAACTTCAGACCTGACGTGTTATAAAATTAGGCCTAAGGTTTATATTAGAGGTTAGTTTTTTTCATTATTCTTTGGTGCTTGGAGCCTTGAAGTGGACTCAGTGGATCATCGGGTGTGTGAGCTGGGCTTGTTTGTTCACAGGGCAGGTAGTTGTTGTGGTCGTGCTGCGACCTACAGGGGATTTGAACGCTCTCTCGCATTCAGGTTAAGGTCACTGTGGATTTCCAGCAGAAAAATAGAGAGTGGCGAGGGCAGGGGGGGGGGGCGGGGGGGTTGGTTTGTAGAGGGTTAATCCACACACGCTTACCCACTTGGACTGGGGCCCCCCTCCTGTGCGTGCCAGTGATTGGTTTTGGCGGGACCAGTGGGGGGTATTTGATGTGGAGATTATTGAGGGAAACGTGGATTTGTCTTAAAAAGTCAACATCTGTGCAATTTATTAGAACCCCCCCAATCCACACACACACACACATAGACCACCATCAGACCCCCCCCTTTGAATAACCTCTGGCTGCTCTCTGGGTCTGGAGATGTGTGCATGTGCACGCCCATGTATACGATGTGTGCCTGTCTGTCTGTGCCGTGTAATCTGAGTCCACTAATCCGTCTGAGTGAAAAATACCGCTCAGACATTTTCTGACAGATGAATCAACATGCATCAGGGAGAGAGAGAGAGAGCTTGTAGGATGATTGGTCGCTTTGAACATTTTAAAATTGGTTATGTTTACAGCTTTTGGAATCAAGTCCAGCTGCAAGATGAAAGATCAATAAAAGAAAGCAGATTGGTGCCGTTAGGAGAAAAGGCTGAAGTGATGATGCTGCTGCAGCCGATGATAAATACTTTTTATGCCTCCCTGCAGGAGACAGCTCCAGCTCCGGCTGTTTAGTGTCTTAGACTTTCTGTCCTTCCATTTGCATGTTCCTTTGTGCAAAATATGTCACGACTGCTTGCAGTAAAAAATTTTCACATTTGGCAAGAAGAACTCCATCAGATGTTCCTGTTTGAAGGTCAAACATCACAATCATTGTGACCTCTGTAGGATGTCAGTAAAGGTCAAAAAGCTCCATCAACACTTGTAGTATTAAGATCATCTTTTTTAACAGATTAGACTGATGCATGACTTCTAACTAAGCCAACCTGAAAGGCTTGTCAGAATTGTTCTAAACGGATGGTTTGGTTTCTCCTCACTAAGTTCAAACCAGGAGATCCAGCCTGTTCCTCGTCCTAAAGGAATATACTATCATGTATTTGAATAGTTTGATGTGGATGAAGGATGTTTGTGCATTCAAAGAAATATGACAGCTCCATCATTTAGTCCACACTTAATTAGGTTTGGTAAATTTGCTTTAAAATCCATGAGGATTAAATCAGCAACTTTCTTTGATGTTTTTCTAAAGATTCTCAGATTACATAAAACTTTCTCTTTGTATTTCTGCAGACCATCGTCGGTCATGAACAGACAGGATTCAAATCAAAGCAGTTTGTAGTCTTGATTCCTCTTCAATTAAACCTCAGACTTCACTTGACTCTCCCTGACACCCCCGGGTCTTCCTCCAGTCCCCGTGGACTCCCGTTGAATCTTCCGTGACTGTTAATCCAGCAGTCATGTCGTACGGACTCCCAGTCAGCCCGACCTAAGCCCCCCTGAAGAGCCCTTAAGTGGTTGAAGCTCAACTCTCGTCGGGGGGTCTTGTAATGACTGGGATTTGGTTCTTTTAATTGTCATTTAACAGTGAGCTTGAAGCTAATGTGGCTTTGGAGGAAGAGTGTTTGTGACAGTGTGTGCGTGTGCGTGTGCGTGTGCGTGTGCGTGTGCGTGTGCGTGTGCGTGTGCGTGTGCGTGTGCGTGTGCGTACATCAGATATGAATCAAAGGTTCAACCTCGGCATGTTTGTGTTTTTTTTTTTGTCAAGATGTGTGTCCTTATTTGTCGTGTTATCAACGAGCGAAGGATATAATGTCGATAAAGATTATTTGACTGACAGGGAGAGGAGCTGAAAGGCATTGTGGGAAATCTTTTTTGGAGAGAAATAAAAGTGCTGTAGGAGGAGGAGGAAAAAAACACCAGCACTGCAGATTGCTATCACCTCAGTCACACCAGCAAACAGGCTTTGTGTGTGCTTCACTGTGACTGTGTGTGTGTGTGTGTGTGTGTGTGTGTGTAAGTGTGTGTGTGCTTCACTGTGACTGTGTGTGTGTGTGTGTGTGTAAGTGTGTGTGTGCTTCACTGTGACTGTGTGTGTTTGTGCGTGGTTTTTCTGTCTCATTTTCTGCGTGCCAACACATTTTCACTTTGACACCCATGTGACTTGTTAATTCTACATCACACCGCTTACATATGCACCTCATTACTTGATGAGACGCTAGCACACTTAGGAATTGTTCCCACACACACACACACACACACACACACACACACACACGCGCGCACACAAGGATTTTTTTGTTTTGTAGATTTAACATAGACACCCAAACTAATCAACATTAAAAACACACACACTGTCATCCGTCTGTGTGCAAAATCAGCCCCGGTGCTAACGGAGCATTGTGTTACTGAAAGGCATTGTGAGGATGTGCTAGATCTACACGCACACGCACACACATGTAGACAAAGTAACCTGGGAGAGAAGAGAAAAAAAAAAAAACAGTCCACGCAGCATTTCTTTCCTCTCCTCCATCACACGTTGTCACACATCCACAGACGCACACAAGCTTTGTTTTTCACTTCACCGTTTCTCAAGTTACCTCTGCATGTGGCTGCAGCCTGTTCTCCCTCCAAAGATTCCTCTCAAACACAGCGTGGTCAGCAGCTGACATCTCTTCTTTTCTTCTTGTATCTGTTAAACATGCCTCAAGTTAACCCTCAAAATGAGCTCCGTCCAGTTAAACTTTCAGAATGAAGCCTGCTGGAGGAGAAAATTGTACATTTGAGGAGTTTTGCAGAATGCATCATTTATCGACATTTATTTCATGTTCTGGGTCTGTTGCAGCTTTGTTACATAGATAGATGTTTCCAGAGGACGAGCTGCAAAAAGAATCAGCCAGATGCAAAATGGTCCTCCTTCTTAGTTGATTTGTTCCCTCAGTAAACATTCCCCTGATGAGTTTATGGTCTCCTTCTCCAGTTTCAGGTCTTCTTCCATTCATCCTGATGTTCATTTAGTCAACCATGGTCCCATTTCGAGAAGTACAGATAAAGCTGCTACCACTCCGACTTATAAACCAGGAACAAGACGTAGTAATATTTCTTTACATCGTGTGGTCACTTCAGTAGGCAGTAAGTGTATTTACCTGGATAGTGATGTTTTGAAGCTTTGGGTCTCTGAAACAGGCGCCATGTTTGACAATAAGGACAGAGAATGAGCTGAGCGATTCCCATACACTCGCCTGTAGTCGAGTGGAAACACGGGAACACAGCGGGACACTTGAACATACGGACATGTATGACAGCTTCTAAGGATCACTGCTTCAACCTTAGCATCAACACACACACACAATGCATGCCCCTCTCAGAGGCAGTTGTGGAGAGCGGCCAGCTGGAACCAGTTCCTACTGTCAACATCTTCATACCGAGAACAAGGGGGGGAGGGGGGGGGGGGACGTCGAGAGAGAGGAGGAGGCAGAAAGAAAAGAGAAAGACAGAAGGAATAAGTAGAGCAAGAAGACGAGGATGACGAGTGTAACGGACAGAGAACAACACGGGGATGAAAAAAAAAAAAACGTCAGGGAAGAGAATAATGTCTTGTGCAGAACTCGTCTTTCCTCCCTGCGGCGCCATCAGCTTGAAGGAAAACACTGGCAGAGGAAGAGGACCTGCCAGAAACACAAAAAAAAGAGAGAGAGAATGATGGTAAATGAATCAAGCTAGGACGTATACCGCGATGCACAATTAGTTTAACTGGGGAAGAAATCTTAGAGTCACTTCCTTACGGCCTATTCACCTTTTAAAGGTAGAGGCTGTTTACTATAAAACACGTTCACCACGGTGACCTCGTTCTCCAGAGGGGTTATCAATAGTTAAATACCCACGGTGCCTCTGTCCCGCCAATGTCCACACGAACAAGTCTGACCGTGGCGTCCTGCTGCTCTCGACCTGAGTGAGTGTGTGTTGGATATGAGCACGAGCTTCGTTATATTTTCATGACTCTCCAGGCCGGGAGACACAACATGACAACGTTAATTATTCAGCCCGCCTCGCCTAAGCGTCACGTGGCGGGCCGGGTTCACTCATACGTGAGGAAAAAAAAAAAAACATGCGAGTCGTCAGGCAGATTACAGATGTGGTCTAGACGACGGACTGGTCGGCGTGCACATCAGCATCCAGTGTGCAGACATTCCTCTCGAGTCAAAAAGTAACCACGTTATCATCAGGCCGGTCAATGAGCAACCATCTGCTTCCCGGGACTATTAACCTTTCACACTGGAAGCCACGGGTCAGTGGTCAAACAAATGACCCCTTCAGGTACCCTTACAAAGGAAAGGAAGTGAAGGAGACAAAAAAAAAACCTCTGACTGCCAGCGTCTTTATGTCTCTTTTTCTTCTCTGAGACGAAAGACAAATGGAGCAGAGTCTCCTGAGAGCTGAGTCGTATTGAACGATTGGTTCTTTTAGCGTCAGTAATGTCGGCCCTAATCTCAGCTTTTATCCAAAACAGAAGATTGTAATGCACCAGCTAATGGCCTTTTAGTCACAGAGGGCATCTCAGGACCATTCTGGGAAGTTTTAGTGGACACACACTCTGCAAAAACATTTCTGAACTCTCCGCTTCAACTTTCTATCGATCAAATAATGCAATGTGTCGTTTCTTATTCTGCAGTTTACTTACATCCAAACACTGCCGATAAGCAGCTGAGATTTTGGCATTTCAGAGATATCTTTTGTATTGGTGTTTATGCCTACTGATTGCACGAGACGGGAGATAGAGTCAGTCACAGGGTCGAGAGAACGGGAGGGGGGGTTGACCTGCGGTAGAATGCTGAAGGTGGGGGTCAAACCTCGGCCTTCCCGCTTTCAGGGCTTTAGCCTCTGCTGACCCTCTACTTCATCTTGAATGTGATATTTATTGCCGTGCCAAATTTGGCCGGCAGTCAAAAGGGATAGGATAAAGTTCCGCTCCAACTCGACACAACACAAGGAGGGTAGGGAAACGATATCCTCGCGTTTAGCTTGGTGAGCATGATGCATTATTAATTCATGATAACTGTGATATAAGTTAGGATGCTAGCTAGTTAGTTTTAGTTTAACAAAACGCTGATTTAAGGTGGCCGCAGTACCATCTATTCGACTTGAAATGAGACCAGCCTTTACTAAAAGAATCTCATGCTGTATTTAAGAAAACACAAAACGAGCCATACATCCGATAATCTTTTCTGGAAAAAGCGAATTGAGGTAACAAAGAACTGAAACGTCGTGGACTCGTTTTCTAATAGATTTATTCTGCAACCAGTGCTGCTGCCCCCTGCTGGCCATTTCAAAGATGACAGCTTTAAGGTACTTCTACATTGACTATCAAGCCTGACTCATTTCCAAAACCACAGAATCTTGGGTTTCACTTTTATTATGAGTTTTAAGTATCTCATGTTCATTGTTTTTTGTTTTAAGTGATGAATGGGTTTGTTGTTCTTTCCTCTCCTCCACTCCCTGCCTTCTCTTCCACATTCCTCTGATCATATCCTTCATTTCAGCTGTCCTCCATTCAACCTCCCCCCCCCTTCATCTGTTTTTAACTATTCTTCTGAGGACTCTTCTTCCCCTGCAGTCATTTTTTTTTTTCTGTTTTCGTGTCCTCCTTCTCTCTCCTCCCTGCTGCTCTTTTGTTTCACAGTCAGAATATCTCCATCTCACGCCTGCCTTTGTGTGAGCATGCGTGGGTGTTTACATAACCCCCATAAGAGCCCACTGTTTGGCCTCTTAGGTAAACAGAATGGCCATCTATCCTCGATCCAGCAGCAGATAGACCCGCTTATCTGTTCAAACACTCACGCTGCTTTGTATTACCGGTGTCAGCTCGCCTTGATTCAATCAGGCCGTGCCCAAAATCAAATCAAACCCCTGGAGGAGGATTTGGAAGCCATATTCCCACTGGTTATGGAATTTGTGGAATAATATCTCGCTTTTGGATGCAGGAACTTTGGGTAATTTCTTCACCCCGCTGCATGTTGGTCATATTTCAAGCTCCTGATTGAAAGCAGAAAGACAGAATGGAAATCACTTTTTAAGGCAACAGGAGCTCCGCTTTGATCTCCTGCGTCTTGCATGAGAGTAAAAGAAAAGTCATGTCGAGGCCTTTTTAAAGAAACGACGTCTTTAATCTTTCATTCGCCTGCTTGTAGTCGCACTTGTCTTTCCATCGCTGCATTGTGTGCAGTCGCCGCCGCCACGCTCCTCAGCGCGCTCTTTGTTCAAATCTGTCAGTCAACAAGCGGCTCGCCTATCAGCCGAGCAGGTCGACCACAAACAGGCAGAGTGAATGACACTTAACAGTGTGTTAAGAAGACGCTTCCTCGGCTTATCTGAGTGTGTGTGTGTGTGTGTGTGTGTGTGTGTGGGTGTGTTTCTGTGGTTTCCTGTGTCTTTGGGTGTGCGGTTTCAGTTTGTAGCCACCAAAAAGAGGAAGAGAGGTGATGAGGGGGAGAGGAAGTGTGCAGAGATATCAGATTGATGGTTTTAGAGGAGGAAGTAGAGGTGTTGAAGTGATGATGGTGTGTGTGTGTGTGTGGGGGGGGTTGCTCTGCTCGTACATAACCAGCCTCCTCTACATGAAGAAAGATTCAAATAAAGGTACAAAAAATAAACATGTAAAGTTTCAAATTCTGGTGAAGGATAATCCGATGGACTCCTTCACACGGGCAGAATCCAAAGAGCGCACAAATCACTTCAGGCAAATTATAAAGATGCAATGAAGAAATGTGTCTACTCACTCTGCGTCTTCCTCAGAGTCTGAGTTTGAGCCGTCCTCCATCTGTGGAGGGGGCTGAAGCGTAACAGATTCCTTCAACTTTAAAAGTGCTACATGGTATTTTACTTGACTAAACTTGTTGAGTGGATCGGAACTGTCCGACTCAGTGAAAAGAGAATTCTGAGGGTAGATGGTGTCGTAGGAAGAGGACGGCGTTTTATAATCACAAACAGGCAGGTGTGGTTTCAGGAAAGAGGAAGAATCACGTCTGTCATTCAGCGTCCCCCATTAAAACGCCCTCGAGCATCAGGGGACGATTTTTCAGCCCAAAGCAGGAAGTAACTCGACCACCCTGGTTACACTCGCCCCCCCCCCGACCCCTCCCGCCTCGCCCCGCTGCTTCTTCAGAGCACAAGTCAGGAAGGGAGTGTTGGAGAAGAAGACGTGAATGTTGATGCTTTGGGGAAGGGAAATTCACTCACATCCTGCCCACCTGGACACGTTTCCTGAGTGTGACGGCCAATCATGTTGGCTCGTGTCAGGTCACGTCTCTCGCAGCTTCCAACGGCCTCCTATAGAGGTCTATGGAAGAAATGTGTGTGTGTGTGTGTGTGAGCGTAAAGAGAGAGAGAGAGAGAGAGGGAGAGAGGGAGAGAGAGAGAGACCCATCCATGTTTGGGCTTTCCCAGCCTCCCTGAGCTGAACCTCTGACCCTGAAACACATCGACAGCTGGGACGGTGACATCGGATCCGTGTTTGGGTTGTCTCTGCTTTGTCCGGCCTGCCACTGTGTGTGTGTGTGTGTGTGTGTGTGTGTGTAGCCAGGCGCATCCACACTCTGTGGGTGGGTGTGGAGGAAGTAGAAGAGTGTGAGAAAAAGAGAGATAAGACCAGCATTACCAGTACATCTCCATCTCACAGTTTCTAACCTTTGTCTTCTGTCTGGTTTTTTTTTTTGGTTTTTTTTGTTCTCACAGATTTTTCACGCCAACACGGACCCGGCCGAGGTCGTCCTGAATCGAGTCCCGCAGCCGGTTTTGGCTCGGTTTGTCCGTATCCGACCGCAGACGTGGAAGAACGGCATCGCCCTGCGCTTCGAGCTCTACGGATGCCAGATAACAGGTTTGATGCGCTCATCTTTCTGCACTTTCCGTCGTTAAGCAATGAAAATATTCTGAAAATAACTGTCAAAGACTTAGCGGCAGCCAACAACAGCAGAACATCAGTAAAACCAAGTCTGCACTCAGTCACACATACATGTATATTTAGTTTCTCTCCCACTGCTCCCCTTCAAACATCACACGCCTCCAGCTAATTAAAGGAAACTTTGACGCTCTTCTTCCTTCCGCCAGTGTCGTCTCTCTCTCTTCTTCTGCGCTCTCGTTTTTCGCTCTCTGTCTCCCACAACGCCGCCTCTTTCCCCTCTCACGGCTCCAGATATCTTTTTTGATGTGTCCTCTTTGCTCCACGCTGCTCCTCTATATCGAGAAACGAGTCGCCATCAATCATTCATGGCTCCCTGTTCGCTCTTACATCAGAAACTGTGATTCGCTTCAGCCTCGACAGCTGCTATTGAAATAACTATTAGCTCTTACAGTACAGGTGCACACTCACTCTCACACTCACACACACACTGAAGCTTTCTAAAAATAGCAGATGACCTCAAAAGCAGGCGAATACGTACACAGACACCACCAGCCGGCACACACACATGCACACACTCTTCCTGATATTCATTATTTACACCTCCTGCTTTTTGCAGTGACATAACAGCATGAAACTTTGATCTGTGTTCTCTTAAACCGTCAGCACAACTAACATCTCCACATCGCTCTTCTTCCTCCTCGCTCCCCTAGTCTCGCCCTCCTTCCTCCCCTCTCACACTGTTTCCCCCTGCTGGAGGCTCATCCCTACATCATGCTCTCCTCCTCGTTTCCCAGAAGCCTCATCTGCAGCTCTTCCTCTCCTCCCCCCCCCCTTCTCTTCTTCGTCTCTGCCTCCAGACTCCTCATATTATACCTTTTTTTTTTATCCCCTTAATCCTCATTTCTCCCTCTCACTTAACTCCCTCTGCAACTTCCTCTCAATGCTACTCGCTCATCCGTATCTGAACGAGTTTCACTTCCGAGGGCTTTTTTGCATTTATGTTTAACTTCAGGCGGGGAGTATACATAAAGTGTGTGCAGCAGAGTGAGCAGACAAGCTATTGTGTGGAATATAGAGATGCAATACAGAAAAATGATGTAATTAAAAGCTACTTAAGTCGTTCTATGAGATGTAAAGTGCATGAATGCAAAGCAGGGAAGTGTCTCCATTGAAAGCAGACTTAACGTATATGCTTTTATCCCACTAATGGCACTCTAATTGCATTTTGAACATGTAACAGTGCAGCGCTCCACATCCCCCCCCCCCCACCCTCTCCTATCTTAACTCTTAATGCTCAGCAGCCAGTAGTGCAATCCTGTGGTGAAGCTTAACAGCTCCCATGTGGGAACGTGTGTAACACCAATGAGTGTATGTTAGGTCGTCACAGAGACGTCCCCCCCCCCCGTCCACTCACCCTGCAGCTGGAGGTTAAAAGTTATCTCCGCTCTCCTCTCCAGATGCTCCGTGCTCAGACCTGCAGGGCCTGCTGTCCGGCCTGCTCCCCGACGCGCAGATCTCCGCCTCCTCCAGCAGGGACGTGGTGTGGAGTCCTGGCACCGCCCGTCTGGTGGCGAGCCGCTCGGGCTGGTTCCCGGCGCCTGCACAGCCCCTGGCGGGAGAGGAGTGGCTCCAGGTAAAGACAGATTGTAAATGCATGAAGTGTACCTTTTTGATAACGTCTCTCTTCAATCAGACCCTGAAAGAGAACACTTTTAATGGATGCAGTTTGATCTGATGCTTTTGCAGCTGAAGATTAAGTTGCAGCCATTACTTCCTTTTCAATAGCAGCAGGCTGAGATGATCTTTGCAGCCAGCTTTTCTTTTATAATTAGTCATTTATAAGAAGAATGTGCCAAACTCGCTGTGTTCAAAGCTTCAGTTAATGTTCGACATTAGCACACAACTCGTGCCTTAAGGGCCCTTTTGTGTAACGTGAGAAGTGTGCAAAACAAAAAGCTCATTCCCTGGCTCTGGTTGAGGGTAATTGTTGTGACTTCACCGGTGAGAAGGTCTTGTTGATATTTTGCAACAAGTCGAACCTTCAAACTCTGTCCTCCACATGTTGCCTTTAAAGCTCCCAGAGGCAAACAAGCGAGAACAAGAAGCACAGCTGCAATTAAACAAATCCACATGGTGTTGTGTGCAGAGAGCATTTATTTATCTAAATCTGTTCTCTCCAGGTGGACCTCGGCGTGCCAAAGACTGTGCGCGGTGTGATCACACAGGGAGCGAGGGGAGGGGACGCAGGAAGCGGGGCGACCACGGATAACCGGGCGTTTGTCAGGAAGTACAAAGTGGCACACAGCCTGAACACAAAAGACTGGAATTTTATCATGGACCCCAAGACGAGCCTGCCCAAAGTGAGAGAGAGGAAGACGTTTGTGTAAATAGTGTGTTTTAACGATAACTTAGAGTGTAAATAACCTTTAACGTGTGTTTGGTGCAGACGTTTGAGGGGAACACACACTACGACACCCCAGAGCTGCGTCATTTCGAGGAGACAGTGGCGCAGTACGTGCGGCTGTATCCTGAGCGCTGGTCTCCTGCAGGGATCGGGATGAGAGTGGAGATTCTGGGCTGCGACCTTCCAGGTAGGACGTCTCTGCAGCTGTTGCTTATATGACAGTTTATATATGATAATTTGCTTCATGCTCTATCCCTGGCTGAATTATTTGCCCCCGAAGTCTAATGAACTGAACATTAAGCAGAATTGAATGGACCTTGAGGAAGGAGGCTCGCATTAGATATGCATGAGAGTCATTAGAGCCTCTGCCAGAGGTGAAAAGAGACGTCGAGTGAAGAGAAAGCAGAGGAATGTTGTGATTTAGACTTTCTGAGATTAGTTCACCTGGAATATATGAGCGAGGCTTTTTGTGAACTTCTACAACAAATGTGACCGTCAGCAGGGGTTGGAAAGGGTTTGTTTTAAAAGAATGCATCCCCAGAGAGAGAGAGAGAGAGAGAGAGAGAGAGAGAGAGAGAGAGAGAGAGAGAGAGAGAGAGAGAGAGAGAGAGAGAGAGAGAGAGAGAGAGAGAGAGAGAGAGAGAGAGAGAGAGAGAGAGAGAGAGAGAGAAGATTGGTTTGTTCGCTTTCCAGCTCGGTCTGTTATCCAGATGTGAGAAAGTGCAGCAGAAACACACACACACACACACACACGTATGTGGACTCTCACTGTTTACCACTCCCTCTGTGCCTGAACAGGATGACGGGCTGTGCAGCACAACACACACACACACACACACACACACACACACACACACTGCTGTAATCACACCACTATAAACACAAGCTACACTCCGGCTTCATCGCTGTGATTGATGTGTTTGTGTGTCTGTATATAAGTGCTGATGAAGTGCACCGCTTTCTAGCAGGAGAGGAATTTAATATTAAGAAGAGCACATCAGCATTTCGGCTTTAACCACTTTATCTAGAGGACAGAGTCAGGGAAAAAAAAGGAAACACAGTGATATAAACCCCACGCTAACATGCTACTGAAAGCACAAATCATGCCCAAAGTACAACTAATGTTAAAAGAATGACTTTGAATCGACCTGCAATTAGTGTGTGGTGCTTCACACTGACACAATAATCTGTTCTGCTGAGGACTGAGCCCACCTGAAGGGTTTTGGGGATACTTTGGCTTCACTTTGGTACAACGGGAGGAGGTTGTCCATTTGTATATACAGATAATGTTTTATACTTCGCTTCTTCGCATTGAGTATTTTTCCAGTTAAAGCCCTTTTTGAAATCACGCACAAGTGAGTGAACTAAAGTTTAAGAAGAGGTTTACTATTGATATAAAGACGTAACATGGTTTTAGTTTAATGGGTCTAATTTGTTTAAAACACAAAGTAATGAAGTGATATTCTCTGTCTGGGAATGAGTGTTTCAGTTTACGTGCAGCTCATGAAAGCGTTTACTCTTGCCGTTAGAAAACACGTGTCACATGTGTGTTTGCTATTTTCTCCCAAGAAACATCCCGTACCGATCACGGGGGAAACGATGTGTTTTGCATTTGCCGTTTGTTTGACGACTAAACTTTGGGGAGGTGCCGTGCAGAAACACAACAACAATGAAGCCCAAAAGATGGCTACAAAATGGAAACACACAAACCTCAGAGTCAGGGATTACCTCTTTTTGTTGCCTGGGATTTTTCTTTTTTATCAGATGTAGAGGAGAGTTTCTTTGGGGACGTGGCACAAAAAACCCACTGTGGAGGGGCACACATTGTTCACAGGCATCCCAAAACTCAGCAGGAACGGAGAACTACTGCTGACATTCTGTAAATCATTCACTTCCCTTCTCACTCAAACTCCTCACGTCCTCTTTCCTGTCTTCTCTTAAGCCCTCTTTTCTCAGTTTTATGCTCCAGGCTGATGAAATCGGCACATTTTTTTCCACCAAAATCTTGCCGAGCTCATTTTAATCACTGCAGCAGCAGCAGCAGCAGCCACAGCGAGGCAGAATAAGGTCTCTCTCCTCGTTCCTACACATGGTTGCAGTTCTGTCTTTTCCCACCCTGAGGCCCGGTGCGCGGGTCCGTAAATGTTTCTGTTCTTTTCTTTCCTAACCATGCCTCCTCCTCTCCTCTTTCCTCTCTTACTCGTCACCTCTTTTCCCTGACACACAGGCACACACTCACACCTCGACAGTGACAGTTTTTTCGTAGTACACCTGCTACAAAAAATGAAAAATGTATGAGCTCAGGATTTTAAGAGACTCATCTGTGGGGGGAAAAAATGCAAAATATTATCTCTGCCTCCTTCCAGGAAGTCTCATTGGAGTCTCAGGTGCACAGTACACTGCAGAGCTCACTCATGCACGTACACACCTGTAATGTAAACCTCAGGTGTGTCTGCTTCACACTGTCTTTAACATCTCACTAAATACACTAAAGCTAAGTATCCCCTCCTGATTTAAGATTTTCAAAGAAGCTCTTCATGTCACTGTCTCCGCTCTCCACAATATGTCGTCCTCAACGAGAGAGTCTGTGTACATAAAACATTTTCCCATAACAGTTTTTCAGTCCTGCAACCAATTCCAAAAATGTAATTTCAAGTATTGATCTGTAGAATAGAAAAGAAAACACATGATTGGTGAAACCGACCTGAAGAAGAGAATATGTTTACAGACGAGCTGATGTATCCGAGTATAATTTACATGACGTTTGACCATGAGACGTGTTGGGTGGATGTGATGTTATGGTTCGTCAAGAGGCTTTAAACCCGCCTCAGCTCTCAGCCTGTCGTTAGGTTGACTGAAAGTTAGGTTGAGACAGCATTTCCAACATGGCGGCTGCTGCAGACGAGCCTCCAGAGCCGCCTGCAGGAACAGATGGCTGACGTCACTCAGGCTTAATCCATTAAATATTAACAGTCAATGGTAACATCCAGTGTTTCCACGGCAACGATGGACATTCTGTCTGACATGCCACGAGAAGACACGTCCCGTTACACCTGTATCATTAAGAATTTTATCTTGCTTTGATAACTTTTGGAAATTTTTGAGGTAATGTAAGTACTAAAACAAATCTATAATATAGTTTAGTCTAGTCTGTATACATTTGTGATCTAAAATCAACTGAGGCAACTCAAAGTGCTTAAAGGGAGTAAGCCGATCCCAGGCTGAATCAGACGTATTTCTGATTCTGAGATCGGTATTTGAAGAAGTCTTATCATGGCTGATCCTTGATATGAAGCACTTAACCCCACTCAGCAGAACATCAAACAAAGGCTGCTTGTCTTTCCCATCATGTTCTTTTGGGGGAGTACGTGTGTGGACGTGCACGGATGAATCGATCCACCAGCGTGTGTGCTAGTAGGACTGCCAAGTAGAGATTTACAGAAAGGCTTTCTACATAATTGCAGGTTGTTTTTTTTTTCCCCTTCTCTGACATACTGCTGAGTCAGATTCTTCAGGAGTGAGCGGGGAGGGTTGGCCCTTTGCTGCCCTGTGCAGGCGTATGTTTGGGTGTCTGTTATAAAACAAGCGTACAAAAGCATTTATCTGTGTATTTGTGTGTGTGTGTGTGTGTGTGTGTGTGTGTGTGTGTGTGTGTTTGCGCAGCAGCAATGTGAGTGTGCGTCAACATTATCTATGCCAGCAGCTCCCCTGGGTCCAGCTCTAAGTGATGGTGTCTCATCCCCTGCATGATGATGACTTGCATCATCACCTGCAGCAGTAGACACATTATGTAAGGCAACACTCTGCTGCAGAGGGACTTTTCCTGCATTGCAAGGCCTCTGCTATATATATATATATATATTTTTTTTTAATATAAAGGCCTGTCGATGCAGACCTGCCCTCCTCATGCAGCTCTGCCACACAGCCTGCACACATGTCAAGGACACGGCTCGGGGCGGTTTAGGTGGGTTGCATACGTTTGCACATGAGCCCCTCTCAATCGCACATAAACACACACACCCAATGAGTCGTATTCTCATGGCCCCCGACACTCCTGTCACACCCTGGAAAGGTCAGCGCATTTACACTGTGACAGGGCCTGACCTTTGAAAGCATGCAGTGCTCAGGAGCTGGATTGAATCTTAATGGACTTTACGTGTGTGTGTGTGTGAGTGTGTGTGTTACTGGTGCACAGGTAATGTGGTTTATTTTGACGCTTGTTCCCCAGACTTAAAGGGTCATTTTGGTATTTTAAAACCTGGAAATTCTTATTGAACATTTCTGGAAACTGAATGTGTGATAGGTACAAAAGGTTTCTCCGTCCGATCACACAAACTGGGACGGCTGCGACGTGATCTGTTGGGGCTAATGCGCTTAATCAAAGTATGTAAAGTGAGAAGCAGAGATTTGTAGTTAATGCTGTCCTTCAAGGTCAGATCATTTTTGGACCAGAAAGAGCCATTATCATAGCTTTCTTTAAAGCCACCAGACTCCATTTACAAAAACAACAATTTAACCAGGACGGGAGTTTCTACTTCTGCATTCATCGGTTTGTTTCTTTGTGTTTTTGTGTTGTGCGGGAAACCAGCTAACACCAGAATAACTCAACAGTACTAAGAAATGATCTGATGAAGTCGTTAGTTAACGTGAAGCTCTCGAGTACTGAGAGGTTAAAATCGCTCTTTTTTTTAAATAACCACAAAACTTTAAGCATCATTTATGTAACAGTAGTGCCTGGTGTTATCAATACCTGAACGCCTTTTTATCTGGAAGATCCGACGGCTTGACTGAAATAAATCAACACACTCAGAGAGTGAAGAAGAGTAAGACATGCACGTCTTGCATTTGAATATTTGGAAGAAGAGAGGTTTGAGTTTGCTTTCCGTGCCTCACCGTCCCGTCGGGCTCGCAGCGATAAGAGTCTCATTAGTTCGTTAACGACAGGCATAAAGGACGTGACATTAACGCCTGGTTAATGTCAGAAACCGTCACCAGCTGTGGCCCGCTCCTTTCATGTGTGCCATTTCTCCAGCTGTGGCGTCGTGGAGCTTGTTTCCACGGGAAGTTCCTGCTTGCGGATCAATTGTGTATCACGCGGCGTTTGTTGCTCTTAGTGCCTTTCATACTCTTTAAATGATAACGGTGGTCATGAAGAAAGAGCTGCAGAGTGGAGTGTGGAGATGAGTCTGTGTGACCTTTTTTTTCATGTTTGCATCTTTTTATTCCACTTAATGAGCTCTGTCAGACTCATTTCAGTGGTCAAAATGTCTGTAAATAAGGAAAAGAGGCCAAAAGAACTGGGGTAACATGTTGATCATGACTTATTGCAATCATCACTCAGGCATATCGAGCTTCCACAGTTTCTACACGTGATTAATGAGATTTTTGGGGGGGTTTTTTGTACGTGACCCAAACCTCTGTGTAAACTCTGATCTAACGGCAGCATTGACCCATCTGCTCCTAATAACACAGCCCGTTCTCCCACTCCACATTCCTGCAGCAGCCTGCTCCACATGTGTGTGTTTGTGCACACGTGTTGTGTTTTAATGAGCAAATTGTTGGCTTATACGTGCATCTGTGTGGCGTTTTAGAGCCTTTTTTTCTGATATATGTGAGTTGAAATGGAAGTTAAGTGCAGAGAGGCGATGCGTGAGAGAGTGCACAACACACACGATAGCTCACACATGCACATGAAGTGTGTACAGGGTGTGTGTGTGTGTGTGTGTGTGTCTGTGTGTGCTTTCTGACAGCCAATGAGCTGTTCCCAGAGTGTGATCATCTCGTCCAAGGTCGAAGGGACACATCCATCCATCAGCTTTAGCTCAGGCCTTCTGCATACATGCATGTGTGTGAGACTGTGTGTGTGTTAGCATTTGAACTTGGAGAGACTCTGACGCCTGAGCACCCAGACACAACATGACAGGGGCCTCCTTTGGGTGCTCTCGGGCTATCTGTGCCTGCCTCTCGTCTCTGACTCTGTGGGTGGGATGAGCAAACAGAGACTGGAGAGTTAGAGTGGACGATGACCTCACACTCAAATGATATACATGCACTGGTATGCACATTATACTTCAAAAAGCTGCTTATCTGCTGATTAATGGTTCAACCTGACGGAAAGCAGTAGCTTCAAGCTTTGATTTCCTGTTTTTAAACATCCTCCTCTCTTTGCTTTTCAAGTGAACCTGAACTTGTTTTTGCAGCTAACATTATCTGAAGGGCACAGCAATGAAATGTTGGAAATGTTTTTTTTTTTTAGGGGAATAAGCGCCAGGCGACTTCTATGACTGGACAACCAGTCGACAATCTGAGAAGTTATTAGTCCCTGTTAAAGAACGGCATCTTTAATTTCTGTATGACTAAACCAACAAAAGAGTTTTAGAGGCAGGAAGAAGATTTATATTTACTGTATATTGCATTTTCACAATAAAGCAGAGAGGTCAAGAATTAAGTTTAACCTTGGAGAACAAAGTTTGTGAGAATGTCTAGAACAGTTTCAGATGTCTAGAACAAAACGAACATGTTGAGAGAAAAGCTCAAATGCAGAGAGTAGAGTCCAAATGTTGGCGAAGGAAGTGGTGATGTTTAGGAAAGAATCCACACTTTGAGATGGAAGCCAAAATGTTGAAAATAAACGTTGAGTTTTAGGACGAGGTCAAACCTTTGTGACATTTAGACTTCAGTTTAGAAAATGCTCATTTCTCTCTTATTCCTGCAGCACTTCATACTGATTTGTATTAAATCAAATGACATAAATCAAGTGAATTTCCTGAGTTTTAGATCTGGTGAGCGGCTGATCTTTATCTTTTCCCACAGAGCCGTGTTTCTGTTTCCCAGGTTTCATGTTCACTGTGTTTTTAGAACGGCCTTACAGACGTATCGGTTTCAGACTTTCATCAAAAGAAAGAAACATTTCTCTTTTTCCTCTTTGTAGAAGTTATGTTGTATTTATTTCTGTAAGCTGCTTCCTTTGCTATCTGGATCTTGGGAATAAAGGGCAGAACGTGCAGACGCTCTTTAAAGACACTTCACCTAATTACTTTCTGTTTTCTTTCTGCACGCCGTGTCTTATCGCTTCCTCTCACATCTGTGTTTCCTGACCCGGCCGAGGAGAAACACCCCATCAGTAATCTGTAGAACAAACACAGGCTGATGAATGTATCCTCTTTACACTAATGTAATGTCTGATGATTGTTTCATACTTTCACCTCTGACCTACTTGTTCTGTTTGTGTCTGCAGAGATGACCACGCCTGCCGACACCGTCACGCCAACACTGCCTGCTGACACTGAGACCACCACGGTCCCTGTGACGACTGCAGGTAAGAGAGAGGATTAATAGAGTTATTAAGAGGAAAGCTTGTGAAAGGCTTTATTGAGAGCAGCTGCGAATGCTTCTCTTCACGCCTTTTGGCCCTCGCTCTGATGCGTCTCTTCTCTTCTCGCTGCTCTCCACCTCTCCCAGCAGCCACGTCTCCTCCGGCAGACACCGTGTGTGACTTTGACCACGGCCTGTGTGGGTGGACGCACGACCCCAACGCCCCCCTCCTCTGGTCTCTGCACAGCCACGGTGAGTCTCCTCATCAGTCATGTGAAAAGTGGGCATGAGTCTCTCGGCTGTCTGGTCAGCAGAGGGACTTCTCTTTCCAGTCACAAACATTTGATGGACAGAAAGCTGCAGGGTGCTTTGAGTCTGTTCACAATGAGTCCGTCATTAAAGAGGCTTGTAAACCTGGGCGCTAGCTTTACATGTTTTAGGGCCTTCACGTTTTGCAAATTGTTCTCGTAGTCTGGAAAGGACCATCCCAAACTATACCCACTTTAGATTTTTTGATTTTGATTTAACCGTCTCAGGACATTAAGATGATAGAAATTAAGCTCAAATAAGATCCTTTTTTTAAACTTAAAGTGTCTGTTACAATTCTTCAAAGCAAACAGATTCTCCTGACAGAAACATCAGATCATTTGACCTCCCAGAAAACGAGGCTGCGGCTCGAAGTGAGTTTTGTTTGTTGACTCCAATCGCTTTTTCATCTGCAGAATGTTTGTTGCCGAGCTTTGGTGTACGCGGCTGCAGGATAACGTCATTAAGGACGAGATAATTGCAGAGCACAAACGCATTCGGTTTATTTTATCAACTTCACTGGGTCTGGAAGCGATGCATTGTTTTCTATAATTAAATGGAGTCATTCTCCGTGTGCGTCTTCATTCAGTCCGTTTTCAATTTGATTAAAATAATTCCTTAAATTGAAAGCGCTCTCATTTAGCGACCACGGCCTCGCCTGCCAGTCGGCGACGGCGCTTTCTCTCTCTGAGTGTGCGAAGAGAGAGCCCGCTGTGGTGTCGAGCTCATACAGCTTCAAATGTCAGACATGTGACATTCAGCACGCTTCTCCTCGCTCGCCTCTGTGTGTCACGCCTCGGCACGAAAGGGTTAAAGCCCTGGAGCTCCAATTAAGTTGAACGTAGGAGACTCTGAAGACTGGCGGTTATTCCCAGCCGTTCCGTTCCTGCCCCTCTGTAAGCTCAGGCACATCCCAGACGATGCTGTGGAGACTTCCATGTACTCATTCACTCCTTGAAGAATAATTATTCATTTTCCCTTAATGCAGATCAAAAGTGGTGTGTTCTGAAAAGCTGTGGAAGAAATGTCCTGCTGGGTTTAGAGGTTTTTTTTTTTTTTATAGCTCTGTTTATAATCTTTCAGGTTGAAGGGATGTCTGTTCACCAAACGTTGTTCTAGGAGAAAGTTTGCATGAAAGATTCAGCGATTCTGCAGCTGGAGAGAATTAAAGAGTTTGGGCAGGTTTGTGATGTCACCTGGGTCGGGTTGAGGAGAAGTTTTCCTGACCTATTTTGGTCATAAGCGTCTCTGACAGAGGGCTTCAAAGCAGCGTCTTTCATCACGGCCGGATTGGAAAGGGTTGCTTAGATTAGTCGGGTTGTGGTGTTCATGTGCGGAGTATCACATGAAGCCGTTTTGGCACGCAGCGCCGCCCTTTGATTCTCCTGCACAGGTCAAAGATCAGAAATCCCAGCCGACACAGGATCATTATTTCACTGCTATCAAATCACTCTTTAATCCTCGGTAGGATTCCTTTTCTGTGTGACCCAGAAACAGTGACCTCCTGACCTCCTGACCTCGGCCATGATGCTGGTAATTAGGCACAGGCATGGAATTAGCCACTGTTTACTGGATTATTTGGGTTAATATCCCCCCGCTAGTAATCGAGCGTTAACTAGGCTTCATAGAAAGAATCCTTGTTTGCCTCTCACTGCAGGAGACTGCTGTGAAATGGATTAATAATGCTCTGTTGTGCTGCGTCCGCGAGGCAGCCTCCATTATGAGCTGTCTGGCGAACAAGAGGCGCAGCGACGGGGGGTTCGCTGCGAGAGGCCGCACTGCAACACGAGGCGGCGGAGGCATTACAAAATGAGTGATGAAACACCTCGCAGAGTCACAAATATGTTTCACTCGCACATCCTCTCTCAGGGCGCACACACACACACACACATGCAGGAAAAACAACCCCTCAAAAAAGTTGCATTTGCAGCGCGGGTGAGTTCCCACACACACACACACACACACTCACTGCGGAGCTGCGAAGGGCCAAGGGACACACTGTCACACACACTGTCTGAAGTGTCACACACAGGCGAGTCTGGGCGTATGGCGGGCAGAGGGGAGCTGTCAAGTCGCGGTGAAGATTCGTCCCTCCAGATACTGCTTGTCGGATCTGCTGGAGGGAGCGCACACAAAAGCGAGCTCAGCGAAAGGTTATCGACCCAGTCGGTCAATAACAGGGAGCACAGCTGCCCTGAAACACACGCTTACTGTAAAACACTGTAAGGAGCTCTAGAGAAGAAGCAGATGTTCAGGTCCCGCTCCAACACTTTTTTTTCCAAACAGGTTTTCTGTTAAACATTTTGTCTGGAACAGAAACGGGGGAGTGTTTAAAGTCAGGTGTTACAGCGGGGTCCTACTCGATGCCATGAAAGGTTGAATCGTTTTGCTCAAATCGTCGTCTTCCATTTTTTTGCAACGCGTTCCAAACATGTAGCTATTACAATGTGTCACTGAGTGTCTCACGACTCGATTGAGAATCTTTTTTTGCGATTCAAAATGATTCTGGATTCATGATTCAAAGTCTGTTTTTGAATGAGTCCACACTTCAGGATCTACTCCAGTCGTCTGTGAGACTTCTTGCTGCTCCGTTTGGCGTTGAACTGAGTTAAAGATCTAGCATTAGCACTCGATTTTAGGAAGTTATGAATCTATTCAAAACCTCGTTTTTTTTTTTCCCCCCATATCTAGTAAATATGGCAACTTGTCTTCTTTTTTAAAGTCACGTTAACCACAAACAAGCGCTCTGTCACTCTAACATACATTTAGGTAAAGGACTTACACAGCACCGAGGTGGATTGGTAGCTGGTTATCTTCCACAGGTGTAGAGGCCTGGTGGGACTTCCTGTCTCTCTTTTCAGTAATATATAACAAGTGTCTCACACCAAAACTAAAACAGAAGAAGGGCCACGACTACCTTTAAAGTAAAGTTTGTAAACTCTTCAGTAAAGGAGTAGGATTGGCAGGGACCACGATACTAAATATAAGATTTGTTTCATGTCTGAGCGGGAAATGCTTCCACAAAAATAGCAATAAAGACCGCTTTCAATTCTTCTTTTTTGGATCTTTTAACAGTTTGTGACTCGACCGAGTGAGCAGCTCAGTTACAAACTGTTTTTGCTCCAAAGTTTGATGACACATGAAAAAACGGGGAAGGTCTGACTGCAATTATAAAAACTGACACCCCCTGATGCTCAGAGCGTCCTCTCAGGCACAAACACACAAGCTATCGGCACAAGAAACAATCTGTTACTCAGCAAATGGCTTCAGTCTCAGAGTTCAAAGAAGCTCGAGGACATCTGAGGGTAGCTCTGACGCTATTAAATACACAAAGTATTATTTACTTGAACCTAAATTCATTATTATTACGGCTGTGAAGTTGTGTGACAGGTGGAGTTAATTACCTCGACCTAGATCCCCGGTGACATCCGATCATGACCAAGCATCTGCACAAGGTCAGAGCGCGACCAATGAGCTTCTACGAGAGGCGAGCATCATCATTCAGCTTCCAGGTTTAAACTCTGAGCACAAAAGAAAGACAGAACAGGATAAAAAAATACAAAATAAAGCTGAGTCGGGATTCTAAGACAAACTTTATGCAGCTAGGAAACAAAAAATATGAGACATTCACACACATCCTGAAAAACACCTGAATGCTCTGAATTGCTTCTGACTTCTTTCACTGCTCGTGAGAAAGAAAAGCACGTATTAGCTCGCACGCACGCACGCACGCACGCACACGCACGCACGCACGCACACACACACACACACACACACACAGTTGTCCATGATAAAGCAGGTGATTTAATCTGCAGATTGTTGATACTGGATTTTTTTCCCACAAGGCCCACTTAAGAAATTCTTCAGCAGACGCCTCACACACACACATGCACAGACTCACACACACACACACACACACACGCGCGCATACACACACGTACATACTGTGGACTCACCAATCTTATTCTCTCACAATGGAATTCATGTCGGCATCCAATTTTCAAACTAAACATCCTCTGGTGTAAACAAATGGAGTGGCGTGCGTTTTGTTGCACTTTTCCGCTGTTGAAGTCACCTGGGACGGGGGGGCAGGAGGAGGGGGGTGAAGAGAAATAGGCATAGAGGGTCTTGTTGGCTGGAGTTGTTGTAGCACGCCGTGTACGAGCAAGGTACCTATTCTTCTGCGTGTTTATGTTTGTCATATCCTCTATTGTTTGGAGTGACTATTGTGTTGGTAGTGATTTGGTTCCTGTCTGCATCTGGTCATTAGTTTCTTTTTCTGTTCGTGAGTCATGTTGGGGATATCTGTAATTGTGTGAAAACACATACTGTATGTGTGCACGAGTCTGTCTGCATGTACGAGCACTGGTGATTAATGATCATAACTGTGCGGCCACACAGAATCCGTACGTGCTCCACAAAGTCATTCCAGCAGCATCCGTTCACAGCGGATATCAAAAGTCTGTACAGATGTTCAGATTCAGAGTTTTTAACTCCTCCAGGGATAAATGAAAAAACCCATTAAATCTGACTTTTTTCACTTTCATTTGACTCGTGCAACCAGCAAAACTCAAGGTTAAAACAAAAGCTCTGCTCGTTTTGTTAGAATTACTCAAACAGCTTGGTTGCATATTGTTGCCGTGAAGTTCTCCCATGCCTCCCTTCTCTGGCTTCACTCGATACTCTGTGCTCTTAACTCCAGTTTGTTTTTTTTATGTAATACGAAAGTTTTAAAAGCAGATTTGTACAAATTCAAGTCTTTCAGATGCCAGTGCATGCACAGGATGTGAGCTGTTATAAGCATGAAGATTTTAGGACTCAAAGGTTCATAAAGCGAGGTGCAATGTGTCTGTAAAATCCTGGTACATGTCTTTAAGAAACAGTGACCTGTGTGGCGTTTGTCTTGAGATATGGACTCTACGTTGACTTTAAATTTCAGTCATTTAACACACACTCGTCCTCATGTGTCCTCTTATCTCCTCCCCTCCAGAGCTCAACAGTTATCTGTACATGGACGCCAGCCTGAAGACGGAGCAGCAGCAGGCCCGGCTGGTCAGCCCTGTTGTTGCGGCCGACACAGGGCCGCTCTGCCTCCTCTTCTTCTACCAGCTGTCCGGCGAGGCTCAGGGCCACCTAAAGGTCCTGCTGCGGGACAACCACAACGAGGAGACCGTAGTGTGGACGCTCAAAGACGATCAGGGTCCTGTGTGGAAGGAGGGTCGAACCATACTGCCTCGCTCCCCCAAAGACTTCCAGGTAATAAAACCACTTTTTCGTCACTGGTTTGAAAAAGTGCAAATGCTGAAGACGCTCGTGGCCAATATCAGCGAGCTTTATTAAAGTGTGTCTGTGATAAATCTGGGTCAGACCCTTTATTATACGTCTCCCCAGACAGACAAACATATCTTTAATGTCTTTATCAGAGTTGAAAAGGAGAGATGCGCTCCCCTGTGAGCTTATGAAAGCTTCAGTTTTAACCTCTCTGTCACCTTAGGCCAGGTTTGACTTCAAAAGCAGCCAAAGTAAGCCACGTAGTCTCTGTTGGGTATGTGATTGTTTGGCGCATTTGTCAGAGACATCACAAGCAGTTAACGTTCTCATGAAAAAGTAAGTTGGAAGTGAAGAAGCTTGCAGAGACAGGGAGGAAGATTGCAAGTGTTGAGTGCAACTTTGAAATCACAGGAACTGTATTAAGTTTTCATCATCTTTCTCCTCCTCCTCTTGCTTGTCCTCGTTTTCAATTTGCCTCCTCCCCGCTGCTCCCACGTGCCTTCATCCTGTGCGTCTTCCTCCTCCGCTCTTCTGGCTGTCGTAGGTGGTGATGGAGGGTTTCTTTGTGCACGGCACCAGAGGACACATCTGGATCGACAACATCCACATGAGCTCCAGCATCCCTCTGAAAGAGTGTACACGTAAGTCACAAACGTCTCATTCATGCATTTCTAAGGATAGCTATGACAGAGAGAGCCCAGAGTTTGTCAATGCAGAATAAAGAAAAGAGGCATCCATTTGACCGACCAGCTCCCTCTTATCCCATGTCAACTGTCTCACCTCGTCATCTCCCCCTCCATCAATCTGCTCTCCGTCTCTCCACCCCCCCCTCCACTTTTAGCCCTAAGGTCCTTGAACAGTGACACACATGAAGTGATAAACATCCCAAATCCTCCCTCCACTCCCACCCCAGTTTCCAAGACAGCCTCTCCTCCTCGCCAAAGAGCCCACCGAACACGGAGATGAAAGGAGGAAGGAGAGGGAGGGACAGCGTTTATTCCTCCGCAAAATAAGAAAAGAATAAGAATAGTAAAAGTAGGCCATAAACGCCCTGTGGGCCTCGCCGATGCTAATCTATGTTTCATTAGATTCCTCTTCTTCTCTTTGTCTCTCCTGCACTCTCTCCTCTGTCGTATTTGTAAACAGAGCTTTTCTCGAGCCGTCAAAGGGAATTACTAGACAGGCTGTTTCCCAAGCAACTTTCTGGATGCCTGTTTGGTGTGAGCCAGCGCCAGCAGAGCCGCCTTAATCTGGCCCGAGCAGGGGCTTTGGAGAGGGTCTTAAACAGATCAGAGAGCGAGCCGGGGGGTTCAGAGCCAAAAACCTGCCGTCATCACTACTGATTGACGTCCATGGTGCAGGGGAGAACAGGAAGAGTGTAATTTATGGAAAGTGTGTGGGTGCAAAGTGTTTCTGCACTTCAGTTTTAGGTGTGTGTCATGAGAGTCTCAGAAGCACAGCAGCTTGGATGGCAAACATGTGAGCCCAGCCCTCTCCTCCTCCCGCCTCCACGCTGCTGCTGCTGCTGCTGTGTTTCCTCCACCCTCCCCCTCCCTCGCCACTCCCAGAGCATTCTGGGATGTTGCTTATCACCCGACGCAGTTGAGTTTTTGCACAGTACGTTGGCGTTAACGCCAAAAGGCGCCAGTTCCCACATCGGTTTCCGTCTTTCTAACACACACACACACACACACACACTCAAAGTCTTTGTGTTTGCATTCCAGGCAATCAAAGTGAAGGTTCTGCTCTGTGCATTTGCAGCAAGCCAACACCCCCCGCCACCACCAGTTCAACTGGACTGCGCTGATAAACAACTTGAAATGCATGAACTTTGTGAACATACACGTCGCACAGTCCATCTCAAATTCCCAGCTCACACAATGCACTCTGTTTGAAATTGCATTTTAGCAAAGGAGCCGAGCAAATGCCATAACTCATGTGAGCTATCTGAGGAATTAAGTGAAATTTCCTCAGGAGGAGTTTGATAGTCTTCTGACATTTCTGTGACATTTGGCTGACTTTTTCTCTCCTATTTAAAGTAATCTAACAGACTCTCCCTCTCTCTCTCTCTCTATCCCTCCCGTCTCTGTGTCTGCCTCACTCTCTCTGTCCTCACAGAACCCTTCACGGCATTTCCTCCTGAAAACCCAGGTGAGTCTCACTTCATGATGTCACTTCCTCTCTGGTCTTGCTTCCTTGCCCGTTGATATGCACTAGCCTGGGGTTGTTTTGCTTGGTCGCACTTAGTCGTCTAAACCGCTGAGCAATCGGCCCGAAGCAGCGACGACACACATGCTGAGTCTGCTCGAGCTGTGTTTCAGATTAATTAAAAATGCATTCATGTTTAAATCGAGTGACTCATCGTAAAGTCAGCAGCATGAAAACATCCCCAAAACAAAAATGTAACCCCCGACTAAAATCTGCATCAGCGGTTCCCAGAAATGGTCAGAACACGTTTCTCCAGTTGTCCCTGAGATGTTACTGTTAATAAGTTATTTAAGCATCATTTGATTAGCTTTGCATCGTCATATCAGCGCACAATAAACCTCGAGAAGTCTTTTTCTCATTTCAGCTCAAAATATTCTCCAGCAACAGGTTTATTTTTAACTCTTAAAATTGAAATTAGTCTCAAATATTCCATAGTGCCGACGTTTTCATTGAATTAGATATTTCCGTATTACAGCTAAATTAATTAATAAGTTCAGGTCTGTATTGTCAAACCTTTAGCATGGCTTGCTCACCATCGGCAGTATATTTTCCACAGTTTGGTACTCACTGATCTTAATTACTGAATTTGCAAATACATTTTCTCAAATTCTATTATAGTCATAAAATAAATGATTTCAGTAATGTGTTACGGTGCATTAGTTTTCCCCTCGTCAGTCTCGGTGGAAACAATGCATTAGTCTCAAAAGAGCAAACTGTGTGCAAGGCAAGCTAAATCAAGCACACCTTATGGAGTCAGATATTTGAAAAGAGCTACATATCCTCACTTTTATGCTTCCTGACGCAGCCTGGAGGGTTTTAAATAACTGTCTGCCTCATGAAAAATATTTAGAGCATCCTGGGAGACTCTATGAGATTGATGTTAGTGTTTTGGCATCTCATAATGTCTCCCAATAAGATAAGAGCTCGGCGGTTTCAGTGCGAATGTGATGTGTGTGCACTTCTTTGGCTTTTCCACTCCTCCGCCTTCACATACACAAACCTGCACAGAGTCTCTAACCCTTGACAAACATGCACAAATACACACATTGATATGGACACACACACACACACACCAGTGTCCCCAGTGAAAAGCAATCAGATAGAGTGACTGAGCAGCGACAAGCACGGGTGTCTCTCTCTCTCTCTCTCCACTCCCCAGCTCAGCTCTGTCTAATGAGTGTGTGCAGTGTGAAGTAGCAGCAGCAGCACGCACCATTTCACTCTGTAATTATGTGACACGGTCCAAAAATCTGAATGTATTCAGCTCTGCCTCACTTTCACTAGATCAGTTTGACTTTCTCACAGTCTTAACAACTCTCCCTATCAGGTGTGGATGGTACATGTGGGCTTTATTTGATGTCCTCAGGGGTTCGTTTTTGCATAGCCGATTTGGAGAGTCGAGTAGAGGCTTCTTGGAAGGTGCTTAGTCGGTTCTTACCAAGAATTTGAGAAGGGGGTTCAAGCCAGGGGCAGCAGTGTAGAGGATCTGAGGAGATAGTCTCCAAGGAGACAGGAGCTTGGCTTGAGGAGGAGAGGACTGGCCAGGAGGCTGCTGCATGAGCGAGAAGGAAAAAATGAGAAACAGAAGAACAGAGAGCAGGATAAATTATGTACTCAAAACAAATCTGCCAACCAGAGCCAGCTAAATAACAAATCCCCATCCAATATGGGCTCAGTGAGAGCTCTGGAACATCGGATTCTCATGTGGTGTCCGACTGATTCTTGCATGGTTCTGAGACGCTATCAGGGGGCTGTTTGAGCTCGCTGTGCCAGTGCGAAACAGGGAGAGGAAGCACCATAATTCGATGTGTGTGGGTGCTTTTATAACTAATAATTTTGGCTTCAGTTTCACACCAAGTTATTTTCATTGGAGCTTAGAAAAAGTTTAATTGAATTGCATATGATTGGATCAACCATTGGACTGATTTCAAACTAAATCTCTTGATGTTCTTGGTGTGAAAAATTGTCTGAATGCAACCCAAGCTACATGAAAGAAATGGATGCATTTTCATTTTAACTTTTTTGGGGTCTTGGAGTTTTATTTTTGCAACCAGCATGCTTGTGCATGCTCATGAGGTGCACGCCTGCTGTTCACATGATGAGGACGTACAGGGATAGACAATAAAGAATTAAATGTAGAAAAGTGCCACTCCTCTCTTTTCCCGCTGGCCAATTACTCTGTGTCTCTCCACCAGGGGGAGGCGTTCCTGTGCCTCCCTTGCCCATCCACTGGTATTACATTATGGCCGCCGGAGGCGCCCTCCTTCTCCTGGCAGTGGCCATCTTGGTCAGAGCGCTCTGTTGCTGCCGACAACACCTGGCCACCAAGAAGAGCCAGCTATCAGTGGCCTATCACAGCTCCTCGCAGTGTTTCCAGTATTCTAACTGGTCCTCCAGTATGGCCACCCCAGGGGTGGAGCCAGTCCTGACAGTGAGGCTGGACAGCCGGGACAGACACCGTACCCTCTGCTGAAAAGTGAAGCACTTATCTGTGATGTGTCTGCTGACTTGTGATGTCAGTGCAGCATGATGGCTGCAGAAATGACAGAACATGGAAGAACCCTTCACGTATTTAGTCACAAGAGTGACACAGACATTGTCCAAAACTGCCAAGTGGAAATTTGCAAAGAAACACTGTGCCCTCTCTGTCTTCAATGGATGTAGCTTCGGTTGCTGTTTTTCTGTTGTTGACATTTCACACTATGTTGCTCCTGATGAGAGGACTTAACTCGGAGTAAGTTATTTATCTGAACAGCTTGCCTTGGACCATTGAGCGCTGTCTGGCTCCTCATAACCCCAGCGGTCCTCTAGAAATGACCCCAGCATGGACAGAACACACAGCCATGTGTGGGCTGGGGAGAGGAGGAGGGGATTTGAGCTGGTTCAGCCGCGAGAGCCAGCCAAAGCTGCCAAACCACAGGCTAAAACAAGACCCCAGAGACATGAAGAGCTGTGCAGTGCTGGGAGAGAGAGGGAGAAAACTGTTAGGCTGAGAGGCTGCTAGCTGTGGAAATGATCTGGCAAGCCCCAGAAAATAAAGCCCTTCTGTAATAACAACACGAGATAGCTGTGATATGAGTCGTACCAGTAGTCAGGATGCTGTGAGGAGAAAATAAAAATCCTTCCTTTGTCCTTTTCAACAGAGCATGTGCACATTAAAAAACAAAAGGAATGCAAATCCATCATACTTAAAATCCTGCATCACAAATGGAGATAACCAGCTCGTTTGATTGAACATCTTGTCTCCCCCCTGATAAAGGCATCAGTCAGTGATGGATGCAGCCGTCTTCAGTGTTTAGTGTTTCATCTTGATTCTCCGGCGTAATAAAGCACGTTGTTCCACTCCCATTTCTGCTCCATACCACCCACACCCGTTGTTCCCCCTTGTCTTTGAGCTGCCCAGATGAAAGCCCTGCCAAGCCGAGCTGTGTTGTGTTTTCAGTGGGAATATGTGCTTGTTGTTTTAGGGCTTGTAAATAGACACAGCTGTCTGCCATCACCACTTCTTACTTGATTTATACTCCTACAAATCCCACAATGCCGCTGGACCAGCTGGAAGCCATAAGTGCTGTGTTTTCCTGTATATGTGCAGCCTTGAGAGGGATCCAAGATGTAATGAAAAGCAGAGTAGAGCATGATAGGAGGCCTCGGAAGAGCTTCGAACATAAAATAAGACGGAGCTCATGCACTTCTGATTTACATAAGGTTGTCAAAATGTTCGATACTGCTCGATGGCACGCGTTTTAAAACTACAGTCTTTAACCACAAGCTGCTGGGAGAGAAAGAGAGCACTGTCCACACTGCACAAAATGTGTTGTCGCCAATGCGTGTGTGCAATTTAGACAGAGAGTTTTGTTCAAAAATAAGATCCCCAACATCAGGTTCCTAGGACTTCTCTTTTGTTGGTGTAGTATGGATATCGTTTGAATTTTACTAACATAATATCCAAGTTTAAAAATCTGGTATTGTGAAAACCCTAATATCTGTAATCAAAAAGATTTATAGTTCAATTCCTCCAAAGTGTCCGAGAGAGACACATTTGCAGCAATCTATCTCGCTCTCTCTCTGTGAAACAAGCTCATTTTAACACCCCGGATTGAATGAAATTGAGGTCTTCGCTCTGGAGCTTAACGGGCCGTGCTTTTCGTGATCTGTCACACCAGTAAGAATCCATCACCTTCTCGCCCACAGCTCGGCAGAAAGCACCTCCAATTTGTTGCCACAATTTAGACGCAGAGCTTTTCTCTTGGGAGTAAAAAAAAAAAAGCACTTTTTTTGGCACGCTTTCAGTTTGTGCTTTTAAATCACGCTGAGGAGGAGGAGGAGGAGGAGGAGGAGGAGGGATTGGACACCCTGCTCTGTCCATCCCGACACCGTTACGCTCCAAGCCTCTAATAGTTGTAATTAGTTAATGGACGGATAACATTTATTAAGGCTGCGGTAAGCACTTTTCCCTCCAAACCGCCGCACCTTCATCGCCCAACCCGCTGCCAACTACAGTTTCCCTGGAAACAGAATGAATAACGCCATTGGCCGTCAAAGACCTCCAGATCTAGACGTGTGCATTGCCAAGCAGCTACTCCCACTCCTGCACGAATGCCAAAAGCAGCAAACACACACACACACACACACACACACACTCTCATCTAAAGTACACTTGAGTTATTTGGCTCCACTAAAGTGCTGCAGCCATCCTTAAGTTTTTACCACTTGTAATCTTCCAATTCAGACACTCGACATCAATTTTCAGTTCACACCGGCCTGACTTTGAGTGAGTTTTTAACGCCATTTAAAGCCACAAGCACTACTTTAATGTGGCTGCCCGTTACTTTTCCGTGTCTTTAATCATCTTAGTCACCACTCTTAAACTTGTCGGTAACAGTGATTCTAACGGTGATAATGATTGTTGTTGTTGTTGTTGTTAATGATTTCTGCATCTGTTTTTACTGGGAATGAACAGTCTTATGCCATCAGTATGTTATGTGACGACTGTGTGTTTGACTGGAATGTATCATGACGATGTTTCTCGATAAATAAAGACGTATTTTTCTATTATTCTGAGACGTACGTGTTATGTGGAGCTGAAAATGTCATAGCACCAGTAAAATGAGAAAGAAGGATTATTTGATTGTTAGCTTCAGAAAGGGTTTTTAATTTAAAGGTTTTTTGTTGCGTTTGCTGTGCACGATTAATTTGCTTGATGCTTGAAGACCGTGTTTCCTGTGTCTCCCAACAGTTAAGAGACCCAACGAATTTGGAGATGGACGTCTCTTCAGTGGCAGAGACGCATTAGGTGGAGGTAAGGCACAACTTATTTTCGTCACATTTCTGGTCTTAGAATGCAAAAGCCATTTCAGTTCAGTCACATCGCCTGGCTCAGAACTGGCCTTTGGGGGGCGACTACACATGCTGTAGTAAACGTTCGACCCGCGTATTACAGTACAGTCTGAGTCTGTATTACCTTATTTGACAGGAATCTGTGCATTTCCTGTTATTTCTGACCATTTTATAAATAATAGTATCATTATGCGTAAGTTACTGAAACCCCAATTAAATCTGGTAAAGAAGAGGATCTTGCTCTTTTCCTTTAAATTGTGTTTTCGTTTTACATACACATTTGTTTAAGTACATTTATTTGAGTTAAGGTATTATGTCAAATAATCACAGACTTAAGTCACAGATCATTTGGATCATTTGATCAGATCAGGAAATTGAAAAAATAATAAAAATATATTTGCTGGCTATAACGCAGCGCTGTTTGACAGTCTGTGTGGAGAAGTTCACAGACTACAGCTGGCTGACGTTACGGTCGTTAAGTTATTGATTGTTTGACTCGTCTCAGCGTGCCCCTGCGATGATCCATCTGCAGACAGCAGAGGAACAGGGACAAGTAGCCGCAGCTAGCCTACATCATACGCGGTTTAATACAGTTTTAACATGACTGTTGGAAAATCAACCCGCATTTAGAGCTTGTGGGTATGAGCGGAGCGTCATGAACCAGTCAAAAGAGACGAACAGTCAATCAGCTGGCTTTGTAGCGCGAGCCACATGAGTAAACGGATGAGAGGGCAGATGACTGCTAGAAGTCAGAGATGTATTTAAGTTTATGTTCTGCTTGATCAACAGTCGTTTGATGTTTTGATATTTTTAACATAAATTCAGAGAGGATTTGATTTGCAATTTGAATAGTCTTTTTTTTCCATTGGCGCTTGTGATTTTCCTTTGGGGGGCGCCAAAGAATTCTCTATGCAGGAGAAACCCTGAAAGTTAACTCTACTGTCCTCCCTCCCTCCTTCCTTTCTTGTCACAGTTTTACAGTTTCCTGAGTGGAACACGGCGTCCCCGTCATCTGATCCCCCGGTGACTCGCGTCTCAGAGAAGGACAACTCGTGGCTGTACACGCTGGACCCCATCCTGGTCACCATCATCGTCATGAGCTCCCTGGGCGTCCTGCTCGGGGCGGTGTGCGCCGGCCTCCTCCTGTACTGCACCTGCTCCTACAGCGGCCTGTCGTCACGCTCCTCCACCACCCTCGAGAACTACAACTTCGAACTGTACGACGGCCTCAAGCACAAGGTCAAACTGAACCAACAGCGCTGCTGCACCGAGGCGTGAGGACAGACGCAGGCGCTCTGTGAAAAGCTCTCACTATTTTCTTCATTCCGTCCCGTTCACTTTATTGTCAGTTTACTTTCTCGGTGGTGCAGCTCCCCAGACAAACAGATGACGTCACTTTTCAGCTCATACGAGGACTGCTTTCGAGCTGGAAAAACGTGGCAAAGCCCGATCTTGGAATTTCTTATTTGGGGAAAGAACCCAGTTGAGGTGAAACTGGGGTTCCCCCCCGATGGATTATTCCACTGCGGAGACATTTTCGGCCTCAAAAACTAAATATCTACACATATCAGTTACAGGTTCCTGCTCCACCAAAAGAGACGTGTTTATAAATGCATCTTAGATTTGTACGAGGTCTAATTTTGAAACTGGATACTGTAAGCTACACATACAGAGTCAGAACACATTGTGATGGATCGGTGGTAGGTTAGGAACAAGCTTAGAAAGCGTCTTTTTTGGATCACGTGAACACAGTGGCCTAGAACTTAGCTCCTTTGTGTGGTCCCGTTGACTTTTTTGTTTTGTTCTGCTACCTATCAGTCTCAGTTATCTTCTTAGTTCCTGACAGTCTGTGGTATTTTTAGTCACCGGCATCCGTCGAGCTTGTCTTTCTGCTCGATCGCTCTCTCTTTCTGTTAATGTTTTCGTTCTGGCCTGGAGGATAAGTAGTAAAAAAAAAAAAAGAAGAAAGTGTATGTGTATGTAGAGGTAGGGAGGAGGGGGCATTTTAACACATATTCTTTTAAATGACAGAGCGAGTTATTGTTAGATTTAGTTGTTACTGGTTCCTGTCACAGAGAAGGTCATGTTTACATTGTGGTTAATGGTGAAAAGGTCAAGGAGCTTTCGTCGGTGCAACCTATGGATTGCTGGTAAGGGCAGGGACTGAAAAACCACTGAAGAAACAAAAGAAGCGAGGGAATGACGGAACACTAAAAAAATCCCCTCCCTCATTTCTCTCACGGGGGGGAGGAGGGGGGGGGGGTGATGATCTCCCTGTGCTTTTGCAAAAAGGAGAACAAAACGAACGGGATCAAAAAAAATGCACAGCCGGAAACTTCTTAATCGACTGACTTTAAAGCCTTAAAAGCAAACTTTTCTTGGAAATGTAGAAAAAAGGAACGTTGAGGCGACAAAAAGACAAGAGTGAAGATATGAATCTCTCTCTTATATGTGGACCTCAAAAGCCATGATTTAAAGGACCTACTCCCCCTGAACTCAACCAAACTCACACATCACGACACCCCCACCTCAACTCTTATTTTGGATTTCTTATGTTTTCTTTGCATCGGTATTCAATGGGACGGTTTTGAACCAACCGGAAAGGCTTTTTTTCCCCCAGGACTCATGAGCCATGAAAAGGAGAGAATGAGAAATTTCCACCCACCAACATGCACATGCACACATTTTGTCACTTGTATATACAGACGTGTATACAGAACGGACTTCCACACATTCTAGTAGGCGCTCTGACCGATACATGAAGGGAACACGGGCTGCTGCTGAGCCACCTGAGGCATATTTGAGTACACAAACATCTAAGAGTCACCACACTGACATGCACTCAACAATTTCATCACATGAACATTTACATACAACACACAGTCCGTCCCTCTCCTCTGAAGCCCGCTTCTCTGGACCCCACTGACTCTCTTCAAAGTGCCTTGGAGCCTCGGGGATCCAGCTTGCCTTTGGAGCCGGTATCAGAAAAAGTCATTTGACACTGACAAGTGACAGTCACAGCGCCCCCTTCTGCCTGGGAGGACCAAACGATGTAAAAGGACACGATCCCCCGCCCCCTTCGCACTGCTCGGACTGCTGTTGTTGTTGTTTTAAAGGGGTCTTTGTACAGAAATGCTCTTTTTATGATTGTTATTATAATTATTGTTATGATTATTTAATAAAGGATTTATACCATACTGGAAAAACAAGCTGGCTGAGATTTATTTTTATATTCCAGATGTATTTGTGGAGGCGTGCAAATCATAATCAGTATTGTCACTGGCTTCAAGACATTTGTTCATGTGTGACAGAGGCAGATATTAAACTCTGCTGGTTACTTGCAGGAAGCGGTTCATTTAAAATTAGTTAGGACAGAACAGTGTTATGAAAAACATTTCTTATCATTTACCTTGAGCTCGCTTCTCTGCAGGGAAAATCCAACAACAATCACGGTCTCCTGCACATATACATCGATGTATAAGGAACACCTGACGAGATAACAAGCCAGGTATTACATTTACTGCCTTGAACAAGCACTCCCCAATATTTAGTCCAAAAATAAACACATTTGGTCCACTAAGAAAATGTCATTCTGTTGGAAACGCTGTCCTTATCTATCAAACAAGCCAAGAAATAAATCAGCTTTAGGTGAATAATAATTGTGTGCTTACCGCTCACGCCTCTCGTTCAAACCTGGTACCTTCTGTCACCAAAAATCAAGGTAGTGAGGGCCACAATGCACCAATCCAGGACGCAGTAGTTAACCTCATCATGGCCACTTCTTATGCTCAGTCTGTGGAAAGAACATAAAAGTTCAGATTGATGCAACTTTGTCTTCGCTGTATTGACATACCAGCAATACTTTGGAAAGAAAATAAACACTTCCTGGCCAATTAGCCACAAACTCCATCTGTGACTTGGAGTCAAACTTTTACTTTTAATTGCAGAAAGAGAACACACAGGGGAATCTCACACACACACACACACACACACACACACACACACACACACACAGACTTGTGTTCTCGCTTTCCGTCTCGGGCACACACACACACACACACATAATGCTGTGTTGTCAGCCTGCTACACTTGGCCTCTAATCTCCCCATGATGTCCCATTAGTCTGGACCTCTGGTGGCCCTCATTTAGGAGCTTCAACATCAAAGCTTTGAAGTGCCCGGCGTCCCAGCCACACACACACACACACACACACACACACACACACACACAGAGGCTCTTACAGTACACATGCAATTACTCTGCTTCTCTTTCATACAGCTTGCTTCGTCTCCCACACACGGTTCTATTTATCCACACGAGCTTTCTTCACCTAAATGCAAACACTGTTTAGCAAACACAGCTAACAGACTTCCAGATCCAAGACATGATATGGTTAACGATTTGGGGTCTCCAGGACGCCAGTAGAAGGGGCTAAGGTTGACAAAATGTGCGATATTTGAATACTTTTAGATATCACATGTTTTAGAACGATACAATTCCTTTTATTTGAATGAATGATAGTATCAAAAAGTATCAAAGCTTTAGGTATAGTATGTAGAATTGACAATGTTTACATTAAAGTATCTAAATTAATTAATTAAAAATTGACTAAGCCTATATATTTTTGGTTGAGTACTTACATTACCTCAAATTACAGTTATCAAAGCCAGAGAAATCCGTAATTTTAGAGTTGTAAAGGGATGTGTCGTGTCGCGGCAGCCGCCATGGCACTGCCAGGCACGAAATGTTTACCGTTGCCAAGGCAACACCGGATGTTACGTCAAAGACCCCTGCGTAAGGAAGCGAGAGCTGCTAATGAAAGCTGCCGTACTGTTGCTATTTGTGCTGCTGTGATAAAAAAACCTCATCGTCCGTAAACATATTCTCTTCCTCAGGTCGTCACCGGCAGGGGGGGAAAATATTGTCTAAATTGCACAAACATGTGTGGCATGTTTTCAATCTATTTGTGCAATTTAGACAAAGTGTGGGAGTTCACCTGAACATTGTTGTGATAACTAACAGGAAATTGCCCAATCAATCTAACCATATCGTTAGATTTTCTCAAAAATCATATCAGAGTTCACAAATCTGGTATTGTGACAACCCCACAATGTAGATAACTCACTCAAGGTTTTTCACTGAAATTGAATTATCCAGACACAAGAGAGAACGATATAAATATACACTCCCATTCACTCTTAGATTTATCACTATGATGCGATCTAATCTAGTTTAAATATCTGTTATTGTAAGGACCCTGAAGGGGCTTACAACAGATGATACAGTCCTAGAAGATGAATCAAAGTGTCAAAGTTAATGTTGCATTTCTTCTAAAAAAAGTGTTTTTCCTCACTGTCATCATAACTTGTAGCACGGGTATCACATTACGAGCCATGCAAAGCAGAACTACACGTGTTGTAGCTGCAAAGCGGCGTTGGCAGTGGCTGTTAGCGTGCTCCGGTCCGTGACATAGCGGGCCAATTACTGTCTCTGAAAAAACACAGACGATCCCCAGTCTGCCGGAGGAGTGCGATGCCATCTGCTCGCAGGTTTGACTGATCCCGGCAGAACAGTCACGACCACATCACACGAGTGAACGGCAACAGGAAATTACCAAAGGAGCCAGATTGTCATTGTTCCAAACCACCTCTTGTTTTCACAACCAAATTATTCTTAATTTTCCTGCCCTGCAAGTGTGTGTGTTGTTTTTCTAGGCTTTTATCAGTCCGTACCGGCACACTGCAGGGGCCCTTTTCCTTTAGCCGTCAGATCAGAGAGTTTCTTTGCCTCTGAAGCCGAGGCAGCCTTCAAAAGAAAAAAAAAAAAAAAAACTCTGGCACCCTGTAAGTCGACAGGCCAGATTGCAGAGGGAGCCGGTTTGAGGGTCGCGCCACAGGAAGTGACTCAAACACACAGCTAATTAATCTTGGGATTATGTAATCAAAATGGAAGAGAGGGCACACATGCAGCATGTTAGTCACCACAGTTAGGAGGGAAAGTTTGTTTGGTTTTCCAGCTTAATCGCTTGGTATTTCCTTCGAATAACTTCTCGCAGAGTCTCCTTAGCAAGGTGAAGCCCGGATGGCATTACATCAATTTCAACAGTTCTTTACACTTAAAAACAGATTGTGTAAATGAGCAAATCACTTAGTGGCTGCACTAACAATATCAATCAATCAATCAAGCTTTATTTGAATAGCGCCACTTCATAACAAATGTTTTCGCAAGACACTTTACAAAAAGAGCTGGTAAAAAGACCTTACTCTTATTTAAGAATGAGCTTGAAGGCCCAATCAGTAAAATACCTCCTGAATGAAATGATAAAGTGAGTTTACTATATGATCAGACATTAAGGAAACATGCTATGTTGAAGTGCTGGCTTCTCTGACAACAATGCAGCAGCCAGTATGTCCTCCTTCTAACTTTAGATTCTGCTCCTGAATGATCTGGATTTGTTTGGACCAGAGAAGGTAGGCGGTTTTAAGGTGACCCCCCACCCCCCACACGGCCGTTTTGGACGCCCCTCGGTTTGCCAGATATGAGAGCAGTTATCAGGTCAACAGGTGTTGCAGCGATGGAAGCGGGTCAAGAGAAGTGGTTCAGATAGAAGCGATTGCTCCTTTAAGAACCTGAAAAACAAAACATGACTCACCAGCTGCGACGCTGGATTAGCGTTAGCCTATTTTACTTCTCTGTTTTTAGACTCTAGATCTAGAGCATATTAGTTCTCCACGTCACAAATCCGGAAAACGGATTCCTTGTTTTCTGGCATCCTTTCACGCCATTATACTGAGCCATTTTCTCTTGCCCCACATTGCTCTGCATTGCATTTATGTACATGACACAAGGGTTTCCTTCTTTAAACTTACACTAAACAAACGTTAGGATTCATCCCATGGTCTTGGGGAGCTTTAATGAGGCAGAAATATACCTTCCACGGAGACATTTAAATTCAAAAATCCTCCATATCCGTCTCCCTGCACCTTCAGGGACAGTCTGCAGAAGAGAACCACCTGGAGACTTAAACCCCACATCTCTTTCAACAACATCCAAAGCGCCGTCGCGAACCGCACCAGCGTTGCGCACACACATGCGTATGCAGAGGCTGAAAGTGTGCTAACATGTTTCATGCCTACAGACACGCACCCAGGCACCCACATCCCGGTGGTTTTACTGGGAAGGGGGCCCGGATAATCTTGTCGGGCCTGCCAGCAGTTCAAAGCACCAATATGGGTCAGATTTAGGAGGGGCTGGAGGATGGAAATTGGGCTCTGTGGCAACTTGCCTGCCAATGACGACAGACCCAAATACAACGTTGCGCAGACCATCATTTTCCTTCCTCTGTGACATTATCATCCCCCCACCAGCAGAGGATACCGACCGCCTCAGAAAACAAACACATGGAGGAAATGATTAAAAAAAAAAAAAAAAGAACTGCTCTGTTCAGATCTCCAAACTAGGCCAGCTTCTTGTCATTGTGAGGCAGCACAGAGGAAATTAACGCGATACAAAAGATGCAGAGGGAAATTTGATGCTTTTGGATGCTACTCCCTCCTGCTGGGATCTCTCAGAAGCAATGTTTGGGTGCAAAGCCCTGATTGATTTCCCAGAAGCCCCTCAGCTCTGACTCCTCTCTCCGTCACATGGCACAGAGCGGCTAAAAGGCTTGAGCAATTTCCTCATCGTTTAAGTTTTGTTGTGGACGCGCAACATGACCAGTGGTCCTATGAGGTTGGCCACCTGTTCGCTCCACTTGACACTGCTGTGTTTGGAGTCACGGTTGCCCTATATAGTGCATGGAACTTGTTATCAGGCGTGGTGGGAGGCCTCTCTCAGTGGGTCCTAACCATCTGTCTGGAGTGTTTTTGCGGGGCAAGTTTGAGTGAAGGTGTTGCAGTTGAAGTGCTTGATGTCAAGAGGAAGAATAATTGTGAGTTTCTTGAGGAATACTTTATTTCAAGTATTGTACTGGATGGAGTATTTGCTTCAGAATAAAGATGCCGTTGTGCGTTTATTAAGAGGAATCTGCAGACCTGACATACTGACAGAAATTATAAATTAGATATTATATGTCACAGAAATTCTGTCTTCTTCTTCATGAATGATACCTGTCACCTACATTACCCAAAATGCAACTTGGACATGTAGTTTAACTTCAAAACATTTAAGAAACCCCCCTGCCCCCCCTTGCCATGTCGCGGATATAATATTAACTTTCTGCATTTTAACCTCAATTTTTTTAAAGCTTCTGCTCTCATGCACACACACAAACACACACAAATCAATTTAAAACAAATTCTGAGCAACTTCAGAAAACAGTAAATACCTGCTTATTATTGCCTTTATATAAAACAAATAAAGCACTTCATTTTTACTCACCAAAACAAATCTGAAGTAAGACTCTTTGGTCGGCCTGAAAGATAAACAGAACAGATAAAGTCATGTTAATTATATATGCGTGTAAACATTCCTGAGCACTTTTACATATTAACCACTTCAGGAAACATAAACGCTTTGCATGAGGGAATTCATACCTGAAAAGTGGAGATTTTGAATGAGACATCCAGGTACACAAGTCGCCTGATTAGTGCAGGTGTGTACAATATTGGAGCTTAGTCAACTGTGTCCACTCACGGAGCTCAACAGTGCGACGCGCCCCCTGCTGGAGCCCTCCGGTGACTACAACTACTCAAACGATACCTGCCCGTAGTTGAACATAAAAACATGAATAGAATAAAAAATACACCACTAAAATACATAAGAACAGATAGATAGATAACCCCAAGTTCCCATGGTTTACTTAAGGGTTCCTTTGTAGCTGCAAGAATCATAAAGTGCTCTCTTGTAGGATAAGTATCGGCTTTATACGGTTTCCACGGTACCATTGGGAACTATATTTATCCACCTGTTCCACTTAAATTTGTTCTGAGTCTTATACATTTCATTTACTTTTACAGTGCTGTTCATCCCTTTATAAGAAAAGGGGATTAAGATGTTTTTTAGGGCAATTTTGCCTTTATTTGACAGGACAGATGAAGAGAGACAGGATATGATACATGCAGCATAACGGCAAAGGTTGGATTCAAACCCAAAGCTGCTGCAATGAGGACTATAGCCTCTGTACATGGGGTTTTTAGATTCTTGGAATATAATTTTGAAGTGTGAGACATCTCTGCATACAAATAGTTTGTTGAAAACGCAGTATTATGCATGCCTCATTTGACAATCAAATATTGGGAATTCATGAAGCATAATGTTGAAATTGTTTGAGTAATTGTGAGTAATCCTCTTGATGAAGGAAAGAAAGAAGCATCATAACGTTCTTGTAAAAATAAACCTTCTTTAATGTCCTTTTTCATTTATGTCCGACAAACAAAAATGAGATCTTTGGAGCTATAAATAGAAGAGTGATCAGGTTGTTGGTGTAAAAGTTTGAACTAATTTGTGTTCTAAAAACAGATCTGATAAGGTCGGTGAAACCTTAATGAGTTTGAACTTTTGAACCTTACAGAAAAAACAGCGCTTAAAAAAAGACCGTCAATCACATAATTTGAAAAGGAAAGCTGTTCATGCAGCAATCCCACTTGACAGCTTGTCACGATTTGATCAATCTTGGACAAAACATCTAAAAGCTTGTGTATTAATCTGCTCAATGCTGACGGCGCCGACAATTCTTTACTCCCAATCTGTCAAAATTAGCTTCCAAGCTGATTCGAGTCGCCAAGCCTGTTAGTATTTGAGCAGGCGTGTCGATAATAGAAGGAAAAACAAAGTTGTATTTCATGAAAAGTGGTAATCAATTAACAGTGACAAAAGCATGTTGGAGCTTTCAAGATTGCAGCTGGGGCAGATTTCAGAAGCAAGCAAATAAACAGCGGCGCTCGTCATAAGTCATGCTCGCTGTCTTTTACGGAGAAGAAAGAGAAAAAGGAATTATCTGAGCGGCTGAGGCTGGCACCCAAGTTTAGCCAACGTGGAATAATTGAAATGGCCTTCTCATAACTTTCTCTTTAAATTAGGCCTTTTTCATTATGTATTCCATTGTGACGATAATCAAATTCAATTGCACTTTGAGACCCATCTGTTCCAAAATAATTGACGACTCTAGCCTTCAAAAAAAAAAAAAAGAAAAAAAAGAAAACAACCTCCAGAGTCTCCTCGGCTCGGCTCATAAATCTCCTCATCTGAATCAAATTAGCTCCACGACGTGGAGTTTACGAAGCGGCTTTGTGAGAATTCCCGCCACATTTCTGCTTTGATGAAGTTCAACACTGCACAATGATGTCTGCTGAAAGGCAGCTGCAAATAATTTAAAAAAAAAAGGTAGTTTATGAAATCAGAGTGTTTTTCTATTGCGACAATAAATGTCTTTATGTTAATTGATAAATATATTAAAGATCTGTAATCAAACATTTCAAGCTGACAGCTGTGTTGGTGACTTGAAATCTCAAACCTGAGCAATTTCAGACTTTTGACAAGAGTTACTGATAACCAATATCTTAGCTGATAAAGTGAATTTTGGGTCACAACATAAGTACTCCAAAGGTTGCCTTTGATTACTACATTGGTAAAGATTACACTGCAAAAAACTCAATCTTAAAGTAAGATAAGATAAACCTTCATTCAGTGCTGTTACAGTACCATGTACCATGCAGGGGTCGGGAAACGCTCTCCATCAGGGAGGATAGCTTTGCCTTCATCCTCCTGTCTCCCACCACCTCCACAATGTCGGGGGGGGGGGGCAGCCCAGGACAGAGCTGGCCTTCTTCATCAGTTTGTTGAATCTGTTCCTGTCTGCAGCCGTGATGCTGCGGCTCCAGCAGACCACTCCGTAAAGGATGGCTGATGCCACCGCTAGTGTTGTAGTACTCGAAAATCGGTCTCAAGATCTTTTTTTTAGGAGGTTTCTGTCTCGTAGTTGGTATGTGTGAACAACTCCTTTAAAACATTTGGAGTGAAAACAGGCTGCTGTCTGGGCCCAAAGCACATCTGTAATATCCTCCAAACCACAAATTGCAAACTTATAGGGATTTCAGCAAAGGATTTCCACTATTCTCTTTATTTCAACATGGCATGATGTTGTTCTTATCAATCAGTTATTTCCCCCTTTTTCTGTGGTTCCATGATTTGATCATAAGCAGTATAATCTCTCGGAGGAAAGGGATGTGGCAGAAGGAAGCTTTGTGCCAGTGATGCTGATGTGAATCTCTGTGTGTGTGTGTGTTTGCTTAATGTGGGCTGCAGCTCTCTCCTCTGTGTACATCCTCAATCCTCTGAGTGGGCTACTGTTGATGGTAGAAGGGTCACATTTTATGCTTTGTAGGAGGGAGAAATAGCATGCACGCATGTGTGTGTGTGTGTGTGTGTGTGTGCGCAACAGTAATGCAGTGACATCCTCCTCTCTGTGATACTTCTGTAGCACGACGCTCTGAGTAACTGCACCCAGGAGAAAGCGGATTTACAGCCTCATTCGACTGTGCTGAGCTGCAGCTAAACATCATTCAAGCCGCCAACTTAGCAATCCCTCTGTATCCCAGAAAACACACACACAAACACCCTCTTCAGACCAACACACACACACAACACACACACTAGCTTTGCTCTCTCATTTGCAGTAAAAGTTTTCCAGAGTTATCTGCACATTTCTCTTATTTCTCTGCTCTGTGTTATCGTTTTACAACCTGAATTATTATATTATGGGAGTGCAAACTTTCACAGCGTTAGTATTTATGCTCAGTAATATTCCTAAATCATGCGGGGATGTAAAGAGGCAACAGAGGGGGGGGAAAAAAAGGAGAATATATATGTGGACGAGTAAATCAATGTTTTGCATGAGAAGGGAGGAAAAAGGAGGCCGGCTAAATTTGCTTATCAGTCCCTCTCAAGCTACAATTCAAGCCCTTGGAGACATAACAGCATCAGGCCGCTGGGGCACAAGCAGGGAGTCGAGTAAACACATCGTAGTAGAATAAGCAAGCGACACAAAAGGCCTTCCTCCCATGACCGAGGCCACACACAAAGACGCAGCGCCACACATACACACACACACACAGGGGAAGAACAGCAAACATCCAAAGCATCCACATCCACTTACAAACAGTGCCGTGAATATCAAATCAATAGCCCGTCTTTATTTTTGAAACTGTTCAAGCTTGGCGTCGTCGTGGGATTATTTGTTACAGTAATAACCCTCAGAGGATGGTGGTGGGGGAGTGTGCGCCACCTGCCCCTCTGCGTGTGTGGAGGGTAAACAACAACAGGGTGTGACACCACGGCTGCATGCATGTTTGTGTTTTTCATTACATGTATGGACCTGCTTGGGTTTTGCATTAACATGTGTATCCCTCCTGCTCGGCCCGATCTGCATTTTTTTTGGTTCTGCTTCACATTTAGTTGTTATGGAAACAAGAGCCACCGCAGGCATAGCATTAGCATGTTAGCGCTACATAGCTGAAGAGCAAGTTCAAGAGGTTAAACTATCTCGCTTGCCAAAAAAAAAGAGAAGTGCTTCCATACTTTTTGCGCCGAGGATTGCCTCCCAGATTTATAAGGGAGTGAAAAAACAAAATCTTTTGCAAAATTATGCGCATATAAATTCCCTTCTGCATTGCTTTTCACCTGTGTTTTTCAACCCATTTGTGCCAGAATATGATTTTTTTTTTTTCTACTTGCAAATGCACAGAAGAGATTGTGAGTCTTCCTGCTGAGTTTTGACTGGTGACACTGCTTCCATAACAGCTTCCATAACTCATGAATACAAGCTAATATATTCTAAGTGTGTAGGCAGAGTGTAAACATAAGCGTGCATGTTTTTTGTTGCATTACTGCCTTTTCCCTCCCACAAATCTGTCTTTTTTTATGACAACATGCGGCGCTGTAAAGGTAGCCTCTGACACACACCAGCTCTGGCATTGCAATGTGTCTAAAAGCATCAGTTCTTCATCAGCGAGAAGATGCTTCCAGTATTCCCACGACCCCCAACCAAATAAATAACTCTCCCCCTGCCTGACATCAGTGAGAGTCCTTGTCTCCAGATGCTCGGCCTCCTCCTCCTTCTCCACCCCTTCTGTAACCACGCTAAAGCCTGGAGGAGAGCAGCGCTACCTGCTTGCAATCAACACATGCATAAACACACACACACACACACACACACACACACACACACACGTGCAGACCAGCACATGCACACATGCAGCCATGATGGATGGCCTTCCCCTCTCACTAATGCACAAAAGAATTATCCATCACCCTTCAGCCCAGAGGAGAGAGATGCTCTTTAAAAATTGACACCCTGCTCCATGGCAGCGTCCCCATGAAGCCCACGCGGAAGTCAGCCTGGGTGCAGAGCTGCTCATGCAGGAAGGTGCCACCTCCTCCTAATCTTTCTCGGCTCTGGGATCATTCTCACTCTTCCAGTTCATTTAATACTTCTCACATCGCACTGCATTACTGAAAGTTGCTCAGGATGAATGACACTAAGAGTGCATTTACTTCCCTTGACAAGGCTGTGTGCAGTCTGAATACTGTACTTGATATTGTGATTGTACGTTACTTTGAAAACCTTCTGCATAAACTTGCATTAGCTGGCCAGAGTGTTCCAGCCCCCCTGCAGTCCACTGTAAGCCTATAGCAGCATAATATGGAGCGAGCCCAAAAAGCTTACTCTGAAAGGTAACAGGATGTCTGCCTCCCGGACGCTAGTGGATTATTTAATTCAAAGGAGTAGGGCCTGCTATATGAAGGCTCTACCTCCAATTGTACTTTTAGGGACTGTAGGTACTAAAAGCATGCCTGCTTACTGGGAAGGTAACGGTCAAGAGGAGTGACGCGGCACATTGAGCTCTTCAAAAATAATTCAAACCTTTTTTCCTTTTCTTGTCTGAGTCTTGAAGATAGCATGCTTTTTGCATGTCATGCAAATATTCTCAAAATGTTGTCTTGTAAAGTCTGTTTCGAGGCCTGTCTGTTCTTTTTTCCTTGTTTTCAAAGACCTCACTCCTAAACGATTAGTGGCACCTGGCAAAGCTTTGAAAAGGTTCCTCCTTCTCCCTCTCAGCTGGCACACTGCAGCAGAAGTGGATCCTTAGACTTATGTTTAGATGATCTGGAATTGATTTTATTATGGGATAATCCAAGTTTTAACAACACAAGTTTGCCTTTGTTGTGATGTTTGGTGAGTGCAGCTCTTTGTCTTCATAGTTGCTCGATGGCACGAGTTATTCTGGATGCTGGAGTTGACCTTTTTAGAGACCTGATGAAGGCCTAGACTGTGTTGAAACTTTAGACTATACTGTGTATTTTAGTGGTTCAGGTGTATTGGCTCAGTGTACGTTGTTGTGCAACCTTTAAACCTGCTGCAGAGCTGTGGGTCAGCATGCTTTGTATTATGGTGGAGAGTTTCAACCTTGAGTATTTGTTTGTATTTCTGCTTTAAATAAACTCTTAGAAGTTGCTTCTGAGATTGAAATGAATTAGCAGCAGTTTCCACACAAAATGTTAATTCAACAGATGTATTTAAGATAAAGACAAACGTGTTTCTTATACATTTTAAACACACTGAGTTTTATGACATACATCCCATACTTACTTTTTTTATTGAGTCTTTTTGAATATTCACTAAAACAAGGGTACAAACAAGCAAAGGTATTTATTTAAATGTGTCAGAGAGATGTGCATATGGACATTTTGTATCCAATTAAAAAACATTTTGCTAGTCCAGACAAGGGAATCCAAAGTTCCCCATATCTGGATACCCCTTCTCCGCAGGTGGAGGACTTGGAAGTGATAGTTCCTCCTGAGGCATTATAGTTTATTATATATATTATAGTTTCATAGTCCGTTGAAGGAAAGCCTCTTCTTTTTAAAGACTTTGCCTCATTCATGTTGGCACACTGAAACACATCCCTCAGACTGGACTGGACTGGATGTGACTCTTCAGGTAAAAGGTCCGGATCTTCAAGAGAAGGAAAGCCAATGTTGTTCATACTTGGATATTTCCTCTCATCGGACCCCGTGTCCAGCACAATGACAGCAATTGAAGATCTGGTTTGTTGTGGATCCTCCTGCAGATTGAGTTTACAAAATTTCAGAGGAATTTCCTCATTGGGAAATCCTCTTCTCTTCCGACACGATGGCCTTGCCTTGTCCAGCACATGGACTTCAGGAAGAGGACTCTGTGGCAGTGGAATGTCTGCCAGCACATTAAGAGACATCAGTTCAGGACCTTCATCATGTAAAGCCGGAAACAGACACGGCAGATCATCGCTGTCATAAAGATCTGGAGAAGAAGGTGAAGATGAAGGCCTGTCCCTTATGTGCATGGACGACAAATCCTTCACCAGGTCGTCCAGGAGTGGAAACCCAATCAGGTTTGGATCAGAGTAAATGTTCTTCTTGGAGATTTCAATGTCCAGCTCAGGTAGAAAACTTGGAGGGAGAGGAATCCTCCAAGCCCTCTTGCATAGATACAATGGGACATGAAATCATTGAGTTGTTCATCCAGAGAAGGAAACTCGACCCATTTTAAGTCAGGGAACATGTTCTCCCTGGCGTATGTGATGTCTACCGTATCGTCACTGGGCAGAGGAATCTCTGCCAGGGTACTGAGGGGCATCAGATCAGGAAGAACTTCCAGAGCTGGGAAAATACAAGGCACAGCTGAGTCCTTTCTCAGAGGAGTGTCTCTTGCATAAACCAAATCAGCCACTTCCTGATCCTGATCTGTATTTGAGTTGTCCAGCTCAGTATCAGGCACGGGACTCGGAGGCAGAGGAATCTCAGTTGCTCTTTTAAAATGGTACTGGGCCACCAGATGGCTCACTTCTTCCTCCACAGACTGATCCACAGACATCTGAGGGCACTGCTGCTCAGTCGATGGAGATGGCAGGTTTGATGACCAAACAACCTCTGGAGGTACCTCTTTCTTGGTACAGATGTCAGTTGGAGGCTTCTCCTCAAGATGTGGTCCAACAGTAGACCCATGTTGGTCTCTGGTGCAGACTGATGTTATAATAATTCAGATCTCTGATGTCTTCTCTTGGTTTGTAAAATGATCAACGCTAACAGTAATGATCACAAGTGATCATGAAGGTAGTCAGAGGTGTAATGATTTTAAGTTGTGAGCTTGAGGACTGACTGTGTGTCTGAATGTTCTGTTGGCACAAAGACCTGGTTCTGGATTTCATCCTGAACTCAAACTTTATTCAACATTCTACTTCAAACAATCACAAAAACAATGTAATGCTCTTTAATCATAACTGTGCTTGTTTCATTGCTCCTAAATACACACAAATATCAAACCAGGTCTCATAAAGAACATATAGTGTGGTATGTAGTGGCATCAGCAGGTAACCACAAGTAGCCAGACACTTGGCACAAGGTGGGCACACTGAGTACCAGAAGGACTAGCAAAATAACAAAGACAAAGACCTAAGTAAAACTGCACTTCATACAAAGTTGGACATTTTGATAAGTGTCAAGAAAAAACAGTTTAATGGAGTTGATTTGTGCATCATATCTGTTCTTTTCACATTCCTTTAAACTGTCAAGGCCAAAGAACTTGACATGTTCACACACACAAACACACACTTCCTGCCTCTCGAGCTGTACATGAGGGTGCACTCCAGCAGCCGTGTAGGTAGAAGCTCCTTTGTGGTTTGACGGCTGATCTTATCCCCCTGAGCTGCTCTCTTCACTGCATGAAAAAGTGGCTGACCTGCTCTCCGTGGGCTGCAGGGGTCGGACAGTGCAGGCTCAAACTCCGAGAGATTCGATGTCGAGCTCAGTGGGCACTAGTGGAAAAATCTTCTCAAGTGAAAAGCTCTTTCAAACGTCTCTTGAATTTGAGGTCCTCGACCCATTGTGCTGCAGTTACTCAGCCGTTTAGAGGCTTTTATGAAAAAGCCTCAAAAATCAAAAATAAGTGCATCTGTATGCAAAAATAAGTGCATCTGTATGTGTTTTTATCTTTTCACAGAAATTCTGAGTTTGCTGTCACTCAGCAATAAAACTGGAGGTCCCTTCACTCAAGTGCCGCAGTGATGCAGCAGATTTTTCCCTTCCAGACAGTCAACGGAAGTGTCTGGACCAGATATCTAAAACGAGACTTGGCACACTTATATCCAGGAAACTCTGTTTTTGGTTTCATCTGTGGGTTATCTCTGGCAAGATAAGATTTCCTCTTTAAAAACAGATGTACAGTAGCAGAAAGGGCAAAGCTTTGCCAGGAACACAGATGTCAAAATCAGTCAGCATACATCAAAATGTGTAAAAGCATCATACTATTAAACGAATATGTGCATATGATTGAATATTGCATTCTTGGCATGAATGTTCTTGTGAAAATGTATCATATTTATGATTGAGAATGATTTTAATCTTCAACAGGGACAAAAAAGAAGATGAAAGAGGGTGAAGCAGCCCACCGATTTTGCACCAATCAATATAACCTGTTGTGTTCACACACATCGGCTCACCCCGACTTTAAGCGGACATTCCACAAGGAGGCGGGTGTGAAAAATTCTGGATGAAGTTGTTCAAACATGCAGCTCACTACAAAATTTAAGTTGAGTTTTGTGCATGTGTGAAAAGGGCTCTCGAGTGGTGTTCCCTTTTCTAATTCTCCCAAACATGTTTTTTGGAAACATTTATAACGTTAAATTAAAGCTTGTAGTAGAGGTAGGTTCTCCCCAACCCGTGTCATCTATATGAACAGTCTGTCTGCACACTTGTTAGCCGCTCTAGCACACAATAGATCATGTGTGATTTGTGAGTATTAACGGTTGCAAAGGTCATCCACAGCGAGCTGAATTCACAATCCTTCAGTGAATCCCATTCAGCACAACCCAAAGCTGTATCGATCGCGCTCAGTGCTAATGAGATTGGACGTAGCTTTCCTAACACCACCCATATTCTTTCCCCCACTTAATCAAGGGATTAGATTGGCATGCACATCCGCCTTATCCCCACACCTTCCATATGTGTGTCAGGCGGACAATGAAAGCAGCAGAAATGGGAACGAAATGAAAAGGAAGGTGGAATAGGAGAAAAGAAAGAGCCACCTAAAGGACCTAAAGGGCTCCAGCTGAGTCCATGAGGAGAGATGAGGGCTGTGATGGGCAGGCCGTCACATCCACGGGGAGACAAAAGAGGCGAGGCGATGGACAGAAGGTCCATTTCCACTCGCACAAAAGAGCCGGGGAGATGAAGCAGATTAGCAGCTCTTTATTCCCATTGTGAAGCCTCTAAATGATAAGATTTACCCCTTTTTTTTCCCCATCCCAGTGTGTGTGCATGTGTGTGTGTCTGTGTGGGTGTGTGGGTGGGTGTTAGCTCTCACCAGACATCACAAGCTCTTTCCCTTCCCTTTTTTTTTTCTGTTTCTATACACCAGGATATACTTCCCCCTTTTTTTTCTTCTTCCACACACACACACACAGGTACACTTTGATTCTGAGCAGCCTTTTATTCCTCCCCATAGGACGGACACATGCGACAGCTGCCTTTTGAGTCACTTCCCTTCTTTGTGCACAGCCTTGAATTTACAGTTTGATGGGAAAAAGCTCTTAACTCAAAACCCTCCGTCACTCTAAGACGATGCTTTTTATGTTCCTTTGACTTGAAAATTACTCTTCTCAGCAGAAGAGGCACTTGGGTTATGTTGCTGCAGTCATTAATCACTCATTCAGCAGCCTAAATATAGCAGTAAAATTACACCATTAGCAATAATATTCATGCTATTATATGTCATTGTTATCCTGCAGAAGTATTTTTTTCCCCTCGCTACCTGTGGGACCTTTTGTGATGGAGCTTTTATGAGCTATTGTTCACACATCAGTCAGATGTAAAAAAGTGGTTACCTCTGCGTATTCCTTAGTATTTACTGCCCCCTGCTGGTCATGCTGTAGTATGGCATGCTCGCATGCACGTTTCATACAATCAACCTTCAACGTCAAAAAGATTCCCTGAAATGAAACTACAGGGGTGTCAATCCTAGTTTTATCATTGTTGATGCTTGGAATACGGACATTTGCATCCAAAATGTACCCCTGCAATGATCTAAATGGCAATATAAAAGACAAACACACCAGAATGAGCTAAAGCAAGAGGAAAGGGTTAAAGGTAAATATTGAAATATGTACGGTGGAGCAGGATTTAAAAGCTCAGCCAATTTTCAATTTTGCGATATTTTTTTAAGCTTGTTCAGGAAGGAGTTTAAAAAAAAAAAAGAAAAAAGAAGAAATAACCCGTTTTCTTACTTCGCCAAATATTGTTATAAACAATTAAATTAGTTCACCTAAAATTGAGTGTAGGTTATTAACTCTGATTGGATAAGTTATACAATTAATTGGTTTTGCAATTCAAGTCATCATTTATTAATCAGAAGTGAGTATACACCCTATTGAGACTGAAAAATAAGTGGGCATACACCTTACACCTGTGTGTACCATCTGCTCTTTCTGTAACAGCTCCGTCGCCGACCTCTAGAGGGCGCTGAGTCCCAGGCCGTGTAGTCGAACACGGACTGTTGTGTAAAGTGTCGATCGCAGAGGGGGATTGTTTAACGCGTGTAGCAAGGACACAAGAGCCGCAGCCGCAGCCGCAGCAGCATCATGAATACAAGACACATTTCAGCGTAAATGTCACTACACAGCACCTACTCGCACCTGTGTGACTTTTAAAACCGATATTTGAGGTTCAGCTGCGTTTAGACGACGAGGCTAAGCTAACAGCGAAGTGGACTGTGGAGTAACCTCTGTTTCTGACAAGAGAAGTGGACAGCAACCACCTGGAAATACAGGTAAATAAAGACCCAACAACACTGTTATTTAAAAAAAATAAAAAATAAATTACAGCCTCTTTAATGCACGCTAAAGCTGCAGTGGTGATATCATTGCTTGTTTTCCCTTCACCTGGTCAAGGGAGAATATTTACTGTAGGAGTGGTTAAAAACTCAATTTATCACTCTTATGAAGTTTAATTTTGCTCTGCCATTCAGCAAACATGTTAGTAATGTTTGGCAGAATATGAGGTTTGTCTTCTGTAAGCAGCAGCTGAAGAAGGTGTGTTAGTGAACCGTGACTCAGCGAGTTCTTAATGTAGATGAGTCATGCAAACAAGGCATGTTTAAGGACACCTAAAGAGAAGGAAACCAGCTCTGTTTAAGGGATGTTATTCACCATCAAAGTCCATTTTTATTTGTTTTTGTGCTACATCAAGGTTATAGTATCAACAGGGGTGGGCATCCTGGGGTCCACTCACTTCTCATTTATTGATTAAGGAAAAAATATATTTGAGTTCAGCAGGAGGCCGTGGCCTTTAAGAAGAGATCATGAGACCAAACAGATCTGGAGATGTACAACACTGGCGTTGAGCAGCCTGATCACAGAGGGGCATGATGAGCTGTGCACAAACATGACAACATCCTGCAGGAAGCAGATACAAGTTCACGTGCGAGAAGAACGTGTTGGGAGTAAGTCCAGACAAATCTGCTTCCTGCTGGATTTGCTGCTTGCAAAACAGAATTAAGCCTCCTTGTTTCATTTTGGCAAACTTAGAACAGATTATCATAATATTGTTTGGGCTTTTTCTGTCTTTGACCGTGAGGCTGATTTAAAAACAAACGCAGTAATAAATGAAACCGGTTCGTACGAGGGATGTAAAGATGAATCGTAAAATCGTGTTAAATTGATAACAGAAGATAACAGACGAGACAAAAAACTGTGTGCAAATCTGAGAAAAGAAGACGGGGGACCTACACAAATAGCACAACGTGCATGATGCAGCATTTAATCGACACCACAATGACAAGCTCCAATCACTTCCCCTTGTAGGCAAAAACTACTTAAGTCTATGAAACACATCAGTTTCTTCATACTCTCTCTCCAGGTGCAGCCATGGTGTTCCTTCAAAGCTACTGTGAAGTCAACGCCTCCATCTCCCACACCTGGGTGGATGAAGGCATCGCCCCATGCTTCTACTTCACCCTGGTCCCCTCCATCCTCCTCACCATCGCCTTCTTCCTCGGCACCGTGCACTGCATCTTCTACCAGAAATACGGCACAGCGATGGAGCCGAAGTTCATCCCTCGCTCTCGCCTCTACGTCCTCCAGCAGGTCGTCTCCGTCCTCCTCCTGTTGCAGTTTCTGGGTGGGCTGGTGTGGCGAGCCGCCAGCGGGGGAGAGCTCCCGGGTTACGTGGTTCTGTACGGCTGTTTCTCTGCGCTCGGCTGGGTCTGGGCCATAGCACTGCTCAGGACGGAGAGGCGCAGGGCGCTGGTGATGGATCGGACCAGGGGCCACAGCACGGCCCTGCTGCTGTTCTGGGCCCTGGCCTTCTCCGCGGAGAACCTCGCCTTCGTCTCCTGGTACAGTCCTCACTGGTGGTGGGGTCTGGAGGACGATCAGCAACAGGTGAGGAAAGAGCGAACGTGAGGTCAACTTCTTTAAAAATCATCTTAAGTACAAAGACAGCCGATTGTGTGGTGGAGAGAGTTTGTATCTCATAAAGTGAGAACATTTTTTTTTACACAAGCACTCTCTAAATATTTCAGGACAGGCACCCCTGAAATCTTTCTGAGTTTCTATGATGATAGTTTTTTCCTTTATATCAACGCCGTGTTTTATTGGTAGGATTCACAGTCTCAACTTATGAGGAGTAAAGAAGGTGATAAAAGAGAATAGAGATCACACCGGGGACTCACTCACAGGTCGCTGGGAATTTTCCTGAACAATTCTCAGTTGCACCACAGCACAGGATTTAAATATTCTGACAGATTTACAGGAAAATAAACACCAAAATGAGTCATTTGATCTTTTGCCCAACATGGTATTTTGACGTGTTGGTTACTTTGACACAAAAAGGTATTTGACTTGAGGTTAATTCTCGTCATAATTATCCAAATCTCATTTCCAGTCCAACTCCACTAAATCAGGATTACTCGTTTTCAGAACAATGGGGGAATTTGTTTCCTCCGTGGACTCCAGGGTCTGTAGATTTACTCCCAGAAAGTTGCAACAGCATCAGATTTGGATGGTTACGCACCTTTTTTTATACGTTGAGAAAATAATCCCAAAAGTCTTTTCTCTGTAGCTGAGTAATGTGCTTATTTCAAGGTTAGCTTCTTGTTTTTTTCGGCACGTTTGGTAAACTTATCATTAAGACATTAGCTTGAGGGAGTTGCAAAATGTGAGCACATGTGATCTTTGTAGCAGACTGAAGAGCTTGATTTTAGTTTGCATGACCTGGTTTTAAGAGACTCTCATTCAAAAGAAAATTGTGGCATCTGATATTTCTTGTTCTAAGTCATAATTTCCTCGTTTTTGCAGCCTTCATTTTATAGAGTGCTCTCCGCTGTACTCAGATAACTTGTAGACTCTGTACCATCATGCAGCTTATCTTACAACCTTTATGTCCACTTTCAACGATGCATCACGCCTTGTTGTGTCTCTGATGTTGCTCAAAACATGGGCTGATAATTCTGCAACCATTTTCTCTCACATGTATCGTCGTGTTCATGTTTAATGATTTGTAATTTGTAATTTATTTCAAGGACAGCCCCTTGAGATGCATCATCTCATTTTCAAGGGGGTCCTTACAAAACATAAATTAATCATCATAATACAAAATCAAAATAAAAGATAAATCCAAAACATAATACCAAACATTTAAACACAGAGACACCCACACCACAAACACACACACACTCACATTCACTCACACTTAATGCTCCCCCAAGCCTAGCCACCCACCAACCAGCCAGTATTACACAATCAGAAAAAATCTAATGAGAAAAAAATAATAATAAGAAGAAGAAAGGAAAACCTCTGCATATATATATATATGCATACACACTATACAGGACTTGCACACATAGGGTACGCAACATTAAGGCACAAGGTACAGAACAGTACATACATGTAGATATGAGATACACGAGTGCAAGCAAGAGGAGAGCAGGTCCAGACAAACTAAGTCCAACAGAGAAAGAAAATCAAAAGCGAGAGCAGGATGTTTGACAATGAGTAAGTAGAGATGATTTAAAGATATGAAAAGAGGTGATAGATCTAAGTGAGCGAGGTAGGTTATTCCAATCTGATGGAGCTTTAAATTTAAATGCACGGCGACCAATTTCTTTCCTGATTCTTGGTGTGAGGAAAAATAGATGATCAGTATGCCTTAGGCTATACTGTGAACTGAAAGGGATTAGAAATTGTTTCAAGTACGGAGGAAAATTAAAATAGATACATTTAAAAGTAAATAGCGACCAATGAAATGTCCTTCTGGACTTGGGAGCCAGCCAATTCAAGGACTCATACATTAGGCAGTGATGGGTCCTATATGGACACCTCAGAACAAATCTACAGAGACTGTTGTATAAGATAGTGAGAGGTCGAAGATTTGTCTCTGAGGTGTTCCCATAGATAACATCAGCATAATCAAGGATTGGCAGCACCAATTGTGTCACCGGACTTGCAGTGAAAAACATTCAACAGAATGATAAAGTGATTTTAGACGACCATATATTTTCTTAGAAATTGAGTTGATGTGAGGTTTGAAAGATAACTGGGAATCTAGCAAGTTTAAAGAACTTAATCTCCAGATCATCTGGACCAGCACTGCATCCAGAGCTTAGACCATCAGTGACCTGTTGGACATCAGTTGGTGTGATAGTTCTGAAGGAAAAGGAACTGCCACATCTGTTGAGTCGGGGTAAAGTCAGAGTGAGAATAACCAGACAGGGAGCTACCAATTGTAGAGAAGTGTTGGCTAAATGCCTCTGCAATTAATGATGGTTCACTGACAGTTTAATGATGTTTGCTTTAACAGTTAAATAGGCCACAGTGTAGTTTTTGATTAATGATAGGTGTGTCTGTTGAGTCACTGCGTGAAGCTGTGCAACCTGTCCTGCTTCATTCACACCCAGGCAGCAGAGACACACGAGCAGGCATGCAAAAAAGAAATTCATAACACAGCCACAAGACTCTGGTGGCCGTTTTTCTGCTGAGTCATTGCTGAGTCTGACTTTCAGAGCCTGAAACCTGATCGGTTAACCAATCAAATCACAAGACCAAATGTAGCCCCTCCCACGCTGAGTCAGTGGTTGTATAATGATCAGCATGACTTGAAGTTTGAGCCTCAGAGGCTTCCTTCTTTGTCATATTTCATCCACTCAAAGCCTGAAACAGTGTGTTTTAATAAGACATATCGTCACTGAAACAGTTTTGATGACATTTTTTCTTAAAATAAAAATATTTCTAGAAGTTGTTGAGTGAATGGAGAGAAGAGGATTGTAAAAAAACACCAGTTGTTGTATTCCACTGTTAGAGTGCATACATAACTTTATGAATAAGGACCAGGGTGTCATGTTTGTGCGGAGCTGCGTTATGATCATTTCATTTTCATCCCTCCATTATCTCATGCTGTTAAACTGCAGTTAGGTAACCATGTTGATCTGCTTTTTACGTTCTGTGAACCCCTCAGGTGCAGTTTGCCCTGTGGCTGATGCGCTACACCGGCACCGGTCTGCTCTTCTTCATCGGTTTCAAAGCTCCCGGGTTACCACGGAGACCGTACATGCTGCTGATAAACGAAGACGAGCGGGACGTCGAGAACAGCGCTCAGGTAGTGACGCACAAAGGAAACACCATCACCTCGTTTTCCTTCTTGTATGACTCACAAAATGCGACATGCACTCTGGGAAATTATTACAAATTAAGAAATTCTGTGTTTGATATTTATTCTGTTTCTCCCTCTCAGAGTCTGCTGGGCAGAGCAGACGAGAACCAGTCGACATGGCAGGGCTTCAGGAAGAAGGTCCGGCTGCTCGTCCCCTACATGTGGCCCCGAGGAAGCCTCTTCCTCCAGATGCTCGTCGTCTTCTGTCTGTGTCTGCTCGGAGTCGAGAGAGCGATTAATGTCTTTGTGCCTATTTACTACAAGAATATCGGTGAGTAACTTTACCTGTGACCTTTGAGTTGGTCTGACAGAGCTGCTTCTCAAGATAAATTTAAGTTTCTGCATCTACAGGCCAGGTACTAACATGCCAAGAGAAAGAATATATGATGCATCTTCTTTATGCTGAAGCTAAATCCTTCTACATCAGATTTACTGTAATGTCTCTCTCTCTCTCTCTCTCTCTCTCTCTCTCTCTCTCAGTGAATGAACTGACTGACCAAAGCCCCTGGCGCGCTCTGGCTACTACAGTGTGTATTTATGTGCTGCTCAAGTTCTTTCAGGGCGGCGGGGCAGGTAAGAACAACTCATTCGTGTTCTGGCCACATAACGTGCAGAGAGTGAGATTTGTAAGCCACAAACTGTTGATGACATCACGCACGGCTCTGTTGAGTGTTGTTTTTGAAACCTTAAAGGGTCAGATATTGAAATACAATGCAGGTTTTGGTTAATTTGACATTTGCTACACTTTCCCAACCCTGAGGAAACAGCCTAAAGTCACCTTTCACATACAGTAGGCCTTAGCACTCTTCATCACTCTGAAAAATCTACCTTCTTCTCTTCCCAGGAGCGTCAGGGTTTATCAGTAACATGCGCTCCTTCCTCTGGATCCGGGTGCAGCAGTACACCAACCGCGTGGTTCAGGTGCGTCTCTTCTCCCACCTGCACTCCCTCTCTCTGCGCTGGCACCTCGGCCGCAAGACGGGGGACGTTCTGAGAAGCATCGACCGAGGCACCTCCTCCATTAACAGCCTGCTCAGGTGAGAGACCTCCGAATAAAGAACGAGAGGATTACTTTTGAAGTAACATTTTGAGATGGCGTTCTTTCTGAACATCTACGTTTCCTGAAAGGTTTGTCTTCCAAAGCATTTTAAATTATTCTCAAATATCTCTTTTTTTCCCCTCTCAGCTACATCGTGTTCAGCATCTTCCCAACCATCGCCGATATCGTCATCTCCATCATCTACTTCATCACTTACTTCAACGCCTGGTTCGGCCTGATCGTCTTCGTCTGCATGACCCTGTACCTCAGTAAGTTGTGCATTGCATATCCATATAATAATCAGTCATACCCTCTGATAAAGTGGTCAGGTTTAACTTGAAGGATTTCCGATTCCTGCAGCTCTGACCATCATCATCACCGAGTGGAGAACCAAGTACAGGCGGGACATGAACCAGCAGGACAACAACGCCAAATCCAAAGCTGTGGACTCGTTGTTAAACTTTGAGACGGTGAGGACACATTCAGTGGTTCATCATCGTTTTGGTCCATGAAGAGGTTCCTTTAATCTTTTCCTCTGTTTGTATTAAACAGGTGAAATATTACAACGCAGAGAATTACGAGGTGAGCCGATTCGAGGACGCCATCCTTAAATATCAGGTAAGTCAGACGTGTTCCTAAATATACAATAACTCCAACAATGATGCTGATATATAGCCTTCGTACACTCTTTTTGTGTCTCTGGAGGAGCTGGAATGCAGAATTTATGGTCGACATTTAGTAGAAGATGAAGAAGACATGAGCAGTAGATTGTTGATAAAATATTAAACATGCATAAGGAGCATCAGATTTGCTTTTCAACATTTCTCTCAATATGTAACTATTAGCTCTAAAGGGCATGCATGTCATATTTCTCTTTCCTGTGTTTAGGTGTCCGAGTGGAAGACTCAGGCGTCCCTGGCCTTCCTGAACCAAACACAGAACCTCATCATCGGATCGGGGCTGCTGGCCGGCTCTCTGCTCTGTGCGTACTTTGTGACCGAGGGAAAGTTTCAGGTACCTTTCATTTCCTTTCTATGCTATTCTCCAGTCTCCACCTGGACAATTATCAACAACAGTTTGAATTGCGACATTAAGTCGGGGCTGTAAAAGCGACTCTCCCGTCTTAGGTTGGAGATTTTGTTCTCTTTGGGACCTACATCATCCAGCTGTACACCCCGCTCAACTGGTTTGGAACCTACTACAGGTAAGAAGATGCAGGACACCATGAAAGAGTGTTAGAATGTCCTCTACAGAATAGTTTCCATCCTTCTGCCCTCAAGCTTTGTTGTTATTTCAAATCAATAAACTGAGAATTCATATGACATATGACTGAATGAATCCTTTTTAATATTCATATTTAAACCAGCATTAAAAGAAAGTGCTCTGCAGTCCTGCTGTTTCTCTTGCAAACAGTTATCTCTACTTTTCTCTACCGCAGAATGATACAGAATTCTTTCATCGACATGGAAAGCATGTTCAAGCTCTTTGAAGAAGATGAAGAGGTACCTGTAGCTGTTTTCACACATGCACCTCCTCCTGGAGTTTTTCAGGAGATTTCTGCATGTGTGAAAGCATGTGAAAGTGTTTACTTTAAACCCCAGCTGTATGAGGATGTTCTTCTTAATATTGCCCTTTTTTCCCCCTCTTGTGCAGGTGAAGGACGTCGTAAACGCAGGAAGCTTTCTCTACAAATTGGGAAAGGTGGAGTTTGAGAACGTTTACTTCAGCTACACAAATGGGTAGGTTTCACTTGAACTTTTATAACTTCTATTATACTCACTTAACCCCATTAATGATGTCAGTCTGGGACATTTGTTGAGTAGGGTTACGAGATGTGTAGCTCAAAAACCTCCTTTTGTATTTATTGATAAAAACACTGATAGATTTGTTTAACTTAGATTTCACTTCTGTTTTACAGCAAAGAGATTCTCAAGGATGTTTCCTTCACCGTCCTCCCGGGACAGACTGTTGCTCTTGTAAGTCAGAGTCACTACATTTAAATGAGTTCAGTTTTTTTGCCGTCCGCACCCTCATATAGTGAAACTTCCCGACTTCTCTCTCCAGGTGGGTCCATCAGGCTCCGGGAAGAGCACCATCGTGCGCCTCCTCTTCCGTTTCTATGACGTCCAGGGAGGCTGCATCAGCATCGACGGCCAGGATATTTCAAAAGTATAATCTCAGGAGATCACCTTACAAATACAAGAACGATGAACAAAGAATTAATTAAAGCACAGCAAAGCCCCAAAATGAGACCCTGCTGGAAAATACTAAAACACATATTTGCAATTCATACAACCTTTAATTGTGCATGGTCAGCTAAACAACAGGTTTTGTCACTCTTAATATCCCCTAGAGCGATGGAAGCCCAGGCTGCAGGTTGTCTTTAAGAACCAGATTTCATTGTCTCTCCTCAGGTAAAACAGAAGTCTCTGCGAGCTCACATAGGCGTGGTTCCTCAGGATACCGTGCTTTTCAACGACACCATCCGGGACAACATCCGCTACGGACGCATCGCCGCCAGCGACCAGGAAGTAGAGGAGGCTGCTTTAGCTGCTGATATCCACGATAAAATCATGACCTTCCCTGAAGGTAAGCACATCGATGAATCCTGCTGTTGTTTTTCTTTGAAGGGTTGCATCAACTAAAGTGTGGCTGTTTAAATGTTTTTGAGTCCTGAGTGGGACTGAGGAAATGTTGGATCTCTTGACCTCTCAGTGATCTCTGCGCATTGTTCTCCGGCAGGTTATGACACACAGGTTGGAGAAAGAGGTCTGAAGCTGAGTGGAGGAGAGAAGCAACGAGTGGCCATCGCCAGAACGATTCTCAAAGCACCTCAGATCATTCTGCTGGATGAGGTGAGATTACTAAAAGCAGAAACTATATTTAAGTTGAAAGGCAGACTGAGGACAAACTGTGATCTAGAGCAGGGGTCCCTGACCTTTTGGACTACACTGACCAGACAGCAGCTGTCATATATCTGTGAGGTAATCCTCTACTTATGCCATTTTAAGATATATGAAGTACTGTAAGAGGATAAATCAGCCCAAACTTCTGTTGAAAACAAAAAATCAAATCCTTTTTTCCGGAGCCCAGGTGATCATAGTGTGGCGTTATGTGCCTTGTCAACGCTGAATGAGTGGAAAGTGTCTCCAATATCCTCACTGCCTGGGGGTCTAATGCCCGGTGGTTGGACCTCCTGATCTAGAGAGAAAGCGCCCCTTTGTTTTCTGATCTACGTGTTGCTGTTTATGTATCAGTAGCTGCAAGTTTTGTAGAGAACTGAATGAGCTTTCAGACCCTTTTTGCAGGAGTTCGTCACTGTCATACCACTTGGGGGGGGGGGGGGGGGGAAGTGAAGATTGTTGCTGTTGTTCTTACTTTGTACCAATGATGTGTTTCTGCAGGCCACGTCTGCACTGGACACACAAACGGAACGCAACATTCAAGCCTCATTGTCAAAAGTCTGCGTGAACCGTACAACAGTTGTTGTAGCTCACAGGTAAGTGAAGCACGTGCGTTATATTTTATGGGTTCATGTTTATCTTCTTTCAGGATGTCACTGAATTCATGACCGTGTGTCTATAAATTAAAGGTTGTCTACGATCATTGGAGCAGATCAGATTCTTGTTATCAGTGATGGCCGCATCGCCGAGCGAGGACGGTAAGTTGGCGTCATTAACTTTCAACCGTACAGCATGTTTCTTTTTTTTTTTTACCATTTAGCTCCAAGTGAGTCACTTTTTTCCCAATCGTAGACACGAGGAGCTGCTGCTGAAGGGAGGTCTGTACGCAGACATGTGGATGAAGCAGCAGCAGGCCCAGGACTCCGACTCCTCGTCAGACACGGAAACCAAAGACCGACAGTCGGAGAAACTGCAGCCGCCATCGACGTCTTCAGGCCACCACGGCCACTGAATGTATTTATTACCTCCACAGATTGAGTCCACTTTTAATTGTAAGGGTTTCATTACTTTTAGAACTCTTAGTATGATTGAAATGTTATTTATTTTGAGGATTTTAAAACTGAATGTGCAATGGAAAGTTACGGTGTAAAGATGCCTTCTTGTGGGTGACACTCGCAGCTTTTCAAGGCCTGATTTAAAATGACAAATCGGCCTCTGTTCATTTTTGCCATCTGATTGTCTACGAAAGACAAATTAAGTATTTTCTTTTATATATCTGACTTGATTTAAGTTATTTAGAGATACATAAGGGAGAACAAAGGATATAGAAAACAAAACTCTAATCAGATTTACATTTAGTTGGTATACAAGCTGTATTCAGTTATATTTTATTATTGTAAGGTTCTCTCTAGTCAAAGATTCCTGCTGTCTTTGTAAGTGTGAGTGGAGTGTGTTGCTGGTTTGATTAGTGGGTTTTCTAAACTGTTGGCAAGGATGAACAAATACACAAAAGTTGAAGGTCACATATCATGATTACATTTCACCATGTTTCTCTAACACTAACATGTGTCCCTAGTCCGCCACCCGAGCCCTTCCAGAGAGGGGGCGTGATCAGACACAGCTTATTTACATATTTAAAGCTACAGACACAGAAACAGCCTTTTCGGAGCAGGGCTGAAATAGAGGTGGTTTATAGGCATGATCAAATACAGGATCAGAGTGGATTTAGAACAAGAAACTCCTCACACATGTTTTGAGGAGCTCTGAGACCTTATTTAAACTTGTTGAAAAGGAGGAGAATATGTGACCTTTAATGTAAACTTGGGCAATCATGACTTTTCAAACACTGTTTTGGAGGATAACATAACTTTTACAATCAATGACTTATCAATGACATCAAGAGTATCAAGCTTTCTCATGGAGGCAGTGGTACTCAGAACATTGGTTTTATAGAAACAAGTTGATAATTGGTTGAATCTGCGTATACGCTGTGTTTTTTAAGTCGACATGGAGAGACATTCTAAAGTCTATACAGTAATGATTGCACTCATAATGTAAAACTGGTATACAAGAGTCTTTAAAGCCATATACGTAAATTCTCCATAAGAATCTGTTTAGCCAATCACAGACTTTGTATATCTACCTCTCATGATTATTACATTTGTACATATTTTTGTGTAAACTTGTTCTCATGAGAAATAAAAAGTTTTGTTTTTTATTTTTGCATTACTTTGTTTTTCAATCCATTAAATTAAAAAAGTAGAGTTGCTCTGGGTTAGTTCTTAAAAAATCGTGTCAAGGGAGCAGTGATATAAGATTAATGACGAATATTTATTTTGGTGCTCCTGATTCGTGTGCTCCAGTAGTTTCTTTGGCTTCTGCCTGAGATAGGGGGATCATTGAATTTTAATTTGAACATGTATAAGGTCCTTTCTCTCAGAGCACTGACTTCCGCTTGGTAAGCAGCTGTAGCGCAGGAGTTTCCTTCTACTTATCTATCGCAAACTATTTGACTGCTCAGTTTGGCATTTAGATTGCACTGAAAGTTTAAATGCCACAATGACAGATGTCAGCTAAGTTATGAAATACAATTACATAAACCTTTGCTAGACCAGATGAGAGAAGTGGTTAATGTCATAATGTGTCCCGTGTATGGAGGCTGTAGTCCTCCAGGCAGGCGGCCCGGGTTCGGGTCCGACCTGTGGCTCCTTTCGCGCATGTCATTCCCTACTCTCTCTCTCCCTGATTTCCAGCTCTATCCACTGTCCTATCTCTCTAATAAAGGCATAAAATGCCCCAAAAAAATCTCTGTGCAGCACTGAACATCTGGATATAAAGATGTGGTTTGTTATGATACTTGACCAGCTAGTAATTCTTATTTTACGACCATTATTGTCTGTTCTGCATACTTGTTGTAGTTATTTTCCATCTAAACGTCATGGTTAACATTTTTTTGAGTGATTTGTTCCCATTTTCAGACCTTCATATTCCATATACCTGTGCAATACCTCATGCCTATTATATTAATTTGTGTTTCTCAAATGTCATTGCAAAGTTTCTTCCCCCATGCCATTAAATATTTACAAAATTAAAGCATGCAATGAAAGTTGGAACCATACGGAAGAGGATTAGGGCCACACATAAAAAAAAAAATAGAGCTCTGACTTTATTCTCAGAATTCTGACTTTAAAGTCAGAACTGTAAGGACCAACTCCGGTGGCTAGTCACCGTGCAGGACTGACTGGAGTATACTGGAGTGGGAAACAGCAGCAAAAACCGTGGCATGCTTTGTCACTGCTGTGTGCTATGATACTGTATTTTTGTTTTTTGAGTTGCAAGACGGTGTACCACCCAGGTGAAACTTTTGTGTAAACTACTACGGAATTGCTTAAACGAGTAGCCAACTTACTCATTTCACCACATTTACATGCAGTTCTTTAGTTGAATGTTGATGAAGCCCCTTATTCCATATAGTTAAAAATTGATAGGATAAATAAGGTTTAAAAAAACAGTATTTTGACAATGTTACAAAGCATTTTAATATCATTCATATTGGACACAAATGTAAGAAAGATATTAGTCCGCTGGCATTAATATTGAAGGAAGTGTGTGGACAATTATGAAATGCAAAATGAATAACATTCAGTCCTGCACAGTGACTATAGTACCCGTAGTTCTGAGAATAAAGTCAGAACTCTATTTTTATTTTTTGTATGTGTGGCCCTAATACTCTTCCATATGAAACACTGTCATGAGTAAGTTATAAATAAATGTGTCATGAGGCCAAAGGCAGTTTACAACTAGTTGTGTAACAGCTCCTCCCCCTCTCCTCCAGGCCCCTCCCCCTCCTCCTCCAGGCTCCTCCCCCTCTCTGCCTGTCAGAGGGGGAGCTAACAGCTGGAGGCTCCGGTCCAGCAAGCCGAGCTTAACTAGACACACAGACGGGCGGGAGCCAGGCCAAACAGTCGTCTTTCTCGACATTCAGCCGACCCATGTTACATCTATAGTAAACATGGATTTCGACGCGTTATTCAACGAGAGGACGTTTCAGTTTTCGGACTTCCAGGAGTTCACGGTACGATGTCACGATAAGACAACAAAGTGCTGAAGCTGAAGCTAGCCGCTGTAGCTAGCATCACACGCTAACTGGACGTTGTGTACCTTTTGTAAACGTGCTGACCCCGGGTGTTCCTGTAGCCACCTAGCTATCTAGCTAAGTTGCCTTGGTATATGTTTATAGCTTAACGTTACAGCACTTTAATAATACTCCAATTACTAACGCCAGTAGTTAATTTGTTGCTAAGGGCCTGGTGTTGCTAAGGGCCTGTTATTCCGCGTGGAGTATGATTAATGACGAGGGTATGAAAGTGATGTTGATGGGAAACTCGTCGAAAGTAGCTCAGAGTTCATTGCTGTGTTGATATTCAGCGCTTCCTGCTCAGTAATGTTTTGATTTATCTCACTGTGAGCTCGTGTTTTTGGTTTTTCAGTTTCTACCTGGACACCAGAAGTTGACTGAGAGGGTGAGGAAGCGGCTGTATTATGGCCTGGACACAGACGTTTCTTTAGATGCCCTCTCATGCCCTGTGACAGGTGAGTGAGAAGCTGTCTATGGTCTGACTTGGTTTAACAAATAATCTCTTCACTGACTTATGGGAATAACTGGTCGTGTGACTTCCTGGTTTCACATTTTCATTCTCTTTCTTTTACTTCTGCTTAACTTGTTTGGGTCGGCAGGTACTCTTTCTACTGTATTCTTTAACAAACAAACAAAATGAGTCCACTTAATACACCTGTTTGATTACCATGATTTAAATTATTATTTTAAGGTTTATTTTTGGGCTTTTTATGCCTTCAATTCGAGGCTTTTTAACCAAACCTGCTCCCAGTAGATCACAAAACACACACACGACTGGACAATTCACTCTGACATTGTGCAATAATAATGTTATATTAATGTTAAATTATGTTTATCAAACCACTTTGTGCAATAACATGTTACACTTTATGTCTGTGTTACACTGAATATTACGGACTACACTTTTGTCAAATAGCTGATCTATTTATTTATTTTTAAATCTATTTTTTTTAATCTATTTTTAGTATCTATTTTTTTTAAATCTTTTTTTTAGTATCTTTTTTTAAAATCTATTTTAGTATCTATTTTTTTAGTATCTATTTTTTTGTATCTATTTTTTTAATCTATTTTTTAGTATCTATTTTTTTAATCTATTTTTTTTTTTTATCTATTTTTTTGTACATTCTTAATTTCTTTTTTATTTTATTTAAATTGTACTGTGTCCACTTTTTGTTTGCAGTCTTTGCTCTTTGCTGCTGTAACAATGTAAATTTCCCCGTTGTGGGATAAATAAAGGATTATCTTATTTTATAGGACAATGAATAGAGTCGCAGCTACATCAGAGGACTCTAGCTTTTCAGATTCTTCATTGCAAAAGTAAAATGTTCAAGTTCAAGTGCTGTGTGAACACCTCTGTAACAGTGGTTCTCAACTGGTGGGTTGGGACCCAAAAGTAGGTCACCGAGCCGTTTGAAGTGGGTTGTAAATGTGTACCGTGAAAAAAATGAGTCCTAAGTTCACGTTGGGTCCTTCTGTCTTGTTATTCCAGATATTGCCGTCGAAATCTTCCAGAAGTCTGCCCCAAGCCCGATACGAAAGCTTCAGAAGAAGTATGCTGCCCATGTTTCCAGGTTTGTGCTGCTTGTTTAACATTCATGCATACATTGTGTTTTTTTAAGTAACTAAAGGTGTCACTGCCAGTCATTAACGCGTCTTAAAGCAGAATTATGTCTTTCTTTGTTGCTTCAGGGAGGCCTGCATCTCTCCTTGTGCCATGATGCTGGCTCTAGTTTACATAGAAAGGCTCCGACATAGAAACCCAGAATACCTTCAAAAGATCTCCTCCTCTGACCTCTTCCTGATCTCCATGGTATGTGCTGCTGGGTTCAAGGGGCTTTCTAAATGTGTCACAGTGATATTTCTTGCATCATACTTTATAGTAGTTTCATACTTTTGTTCCAGAGCTGCTGTTTTTTGCAATCATTTACCCGCAAGTACTGAAAATACGTTGACAACTTCATTGTGTCCTGACTATGAAATCAGATGGTTGCCAGCAAATACCTGTACGACGAAGGTGAAGAAGAAGAAGTTTTCAACGACGAGTGGGGGGCAGCCGGAAAGCTGGACGTCAAAACGATCAACACCCTGGAGATGAACTTCTTGAATGCCATTGTGAGTGTTTCTGTATTTACATGCTGAAAACCTACAGGCATGTTTGTTTATGCATCTTTGTCCCGACTTAAGTTTCTCTTCTTTTACAGGAGTGGAGCCTCTTCACGGAGCCAAATGACTTTTTGGATATTCTTAGTCAGTTGGAAACCAGGTCAGTGGTTCAGCCATGTGCATCTAACATACACAATCGTGTCCAAATGAATTATATCACCAAAAATGCAGAGACGTAGAAATGTAAATCCACTCTGATTCATGTTGAAGAAGAAGAAGAAGTAAGAGTTTATAAAAGGCCAATATCTGACTCGGGTCTTTTCTATCTGCAGCATCGCAGAGCGGCAGGGGATGAAACGTGGTTGGTTCACCTACACCGACCTCTGTGTGCTACTGGAGCAATCAGCATGGAGTCAAGCACTTACTGCCATTTATCAGCACTTTATCAAGGTGAGCTGAGAGAATATTTGCATCTTCCAATGTGTAAGATGCGCCAGTTGAACTTATCAGGGTTACAATAGTGTACTTTTTTGGTCTTTTGAAGTTCTTAAGCATCGAGAAACGGCAAGAGAGCATGGATATGTTTAATAACTGCTTTCCCTTTTCTATTATCTAATATTAAAAACTCAGAATACTAAAATATACACTGATCCTACAAGCTGAATGTTTTCATTGTGCTGGCAGTCAGGGCAACAAAATAGTTTACAACCATGGGGAATAAAAAGGAAAGCCAGAGTGAGCTTCTTGTTGTCCAAAAAAGGCAACGAGTATGGAATGAAACTGAGGCGTATCCTGCAGAACAGCTCGGCCCTCTTCCCTATAACTCTGACTAAACAAGCATGCAGTGGCATTAGCTTGATTACAATGCAGCAACATATATATTTCCTTAAACATAATGGGAAATGTAGTGTAAGTGAGTATACAATTAAGACATAAAAAAAGGAGGAATGAGGTAGAGAAATTGGTAACATTTATGGTTTTATAATCAGATAAAACTTCTGATTTATTCCCAGGTCTCCTGTATGCTCGGCCTCGTCTATCTGACCAGTGTAGCCGGTCTGATCGCCACCAGCGCTGTGCTGCACCAGCTCAGTCTCTCCAGAAGCGGCCACTCTCTACTTCCACCTCCAGTTGAGATCAGCCCTGCCCACCTTGACACCCCAAACCTGAACTCAGACGCTCCCTCTGCAGCCCAACGCCAACCTGGTTGTGTTCTGGCCAACAAGAGTCTGAACCGAATGACCGGGGGAATTGACCAGCAGCACACCACCTCAAATCCCCCCTCTGCCCCCTCGCAGACGTCTATATTGTGTCTCTGGGGGTCCCTCCTCGCATCTATGGGTCACACACATCCTAAAACTGATTCTGACATGGACTCTGCCCAAACCTGGTCTCCTGTCTCGTATCTCTGCCCCGGCTGTCTTGCAACCCTCCCTCCTCTTCAGTGTGGACTCACAAACACTTCGTCGCTCGTCACTCGCGATAACAATCAGCATCCTACTCCGTGGATCGCCTCCAGCTTTATCGGAGGGGCAGAATCAAGCATGAACTCTCGCCTTGGGGTGTTTCCTCCCGTACAGCTGGGACCCTGCCACCCTCAGTCTGTGTTACCGGTCAACAAAGCCCAGGCTCTTCTCATGCCCGGCTAGAGATCGGCACGCTCTCCTGCTGTCCACCTGTAAACGCAGAGTCTGGAAATTTAAACGAGCTCCACTTCTATGATTCATCCGGTCATGTTTCTGTTACTTTTTCCAGAGCGAGATTACAGGTGCAAAGAGGGAGAGACATCAGGTGTGTGTGAGACATCACAGGGTGGAAAATCACTTCAAGTTCACAACTCCAAAATAAATTTGCCATAAGCGAAATTCCACAGTGATCAGTTGATCTACAGTTTGAGGTGGAAGCTGAAGGAAATTTTAATTTTTTTTTTACTTTTTAAATATTTTTTTTACTTTTTTTCTTGGCTACAAACTGAGTGGTGTGCTTCAAAGCAAGATAAAGGGTTAGCATGAAGGTAGCTCTCGGAACAGCCTTACCTGGTAAGTACAGGTTATGTTCAGAGTTTTTTATTTTAAGAGGCCGCTTTCCCACTTCAGTTCTTCTCCTGACAAAAATTAAATGAGTGATATACATTCTTAACCGAGAACAAAAAAACTAACCACAAAGTAACCGCGGTTACTTCTCCAAACACAGTGGTGTAGCAACAGCATGCAATAACAGTAAGCGTCATGTAGCCGGTTATTGCATTCAGTCAGTTATGTTAGAAATCTGAGCTCTGCTCCAGTCGTCCTTCTCTTCTAATATTTGCTGCAGGTCAAAGTAACTCTTTAGATTTCACTCAGAAATGATTGAAGGAGATTTAATTAAGATTAAGAGAGACACACTGAGGCTGCTTTGAGTTATAAATGTACTAATTTACTCTAAAAGTACATTGCTGCCAGCTTCTCCTTCTTGGCTTCTTTTGCAGAATCAATCGTTTTGTAATCGTTAATGCTGTTCATGACAACAGCCTGACTGAAGTAGGCATTAGGTTGTCTAAATATTCAACCCTCGTGTTTTGAAGCGAAACGATCTCTAATATTTTAATGGTTGTGTCGCAAAGAGCCAAAACTTGAGACGGAGCACTGTGTAAACTGCTCGAGAACATCGCCCTCGTTTTGGTACCCACACTTAGACAATATGTGCGCGAGTTTGCCTGCATTTTTTGTTAATGAAGAAGAAGAAGAAGAAGAAATGACCCAATGTTGGGTGGCTGGGACTTCTATTGTTGTTGCTATGGTATTGAAACTCATCAATATCATTCGATTTTTACTAGAATCCTATCAAAGGTAAAGCGTCATGAGCCTCCTTTCATGGGAACAGGAACAGTCCGTGGGTTAAAAAGGAAGTTTATGACTGTCTGTATGAAAACAGAAATCTCAGACTGAAGCTTTCAGTTTTGTCCAGCCGGCTAAAAAAAAAAAAAAAAAGAGTGCCTCGTTATAATCTTGCTTCGTGGTACACCGCTCAAGTTACGCTCCCAACATTTATCCTTTTCTTTTTGAAAGTTCGGACCTGTATGCGAGGACGGAGGGCTCTTCTTTGCTGAGCGTGGTTTTTTTTAAAAGATGAAGCTGCGTGGCTCGTTATGAAACATTAAAGTGTGTGGAGGTTTAACAGAATATCTGAATGAACGGTGAAAGTCTCTTTGTAAGTTGTTTTTTTTTTTTTCATGATGGGGATTTGCAAGGAAGAAGTAACTTAACCAGTTACCTGTGTTTACTTAAATTTGGTTGTGTTTTTCTAACTCACACACGAGGAACTCTTGATACAAGTCAGACACACAGCAAGCACTGAGTTTATGCACCAGATCCTTTTTTACTGTTTGCATTTAACCTCAACCCTGTCTGATAATGCAGAAGTTATCTTCATACCTCAGTGTAACGTTCACCTCTGAGCATTTTATAGCCAAAATCTTTCTAACTTTTCTTTCTATCGTCTTATTTCTTCCTGATTTTGTTTTGAAACTGATTTCACATGAGTCCAACTTTGTGTAACCGGGTGAAGTTGGGCCAAAGTTTCTCATGGTGTGTTTGGTGAAGTCGGGGTTCCTGGTTGGTGTTTTTGAAGCGAGGGTTTAGAATATGACATGCTAAAGGCTCAAGCAGTGTGTTTGCTTTTTATTTGCACATTTGGCTGCATTGTTGTTTTTTTTTTGTTTGCTACAGGACATTTCACTCCGTTATTAATGCAAGTATCGGTTACTTTCAAACACCAGGAAAAGAATGTCACTTCTTTATATATCCACAGTTACACTCAGTCTCCAGGACAGTCACTCGTTTATAACCGACCCTTTGGACAAACCGCTGTGAGCATCTGGATTTGATACGATTTGAAAGTCCTTTAATTTTTGTACATGGTGTAAAAAGCGAATATTGTACAAATCTGTAGAGCTAATAAAGAATGCATTTCTTTCTGATATTTTTTAGGCTATTTTGTCTTTATTGGATATGACCGCTGAAGAGACAGAGAGAGGAAACTTTGGGAGGGGGAGGTGGTGGGGGGGCGACGTGCAGCCAAGGGCCAAGGTCAGATTCAAACCCACGGCCTACAGCCTCTGCACATGCTCATGCACCATAACCGCGAGGCTGTATTTGATACTTCACGATAGCACGCTTTAAAACAACACGTCTGTGATTTAAATGATCCACATGTTGAAATGAACCAAAGATTCAGTCATGTTTTTAACCCACAGAGGTGGAGACTTGTCTGTATTGCACAAATACATCTGCAATGTTTCAGTACCAGAATGTTGCCGATGTAGACAGTGTGTGCAGGAGTGACTGCAATTTTTTCTTAACTATAAAACAAGAAATGGAGCGCCCAGGACTTGTCCTTCTGTTTTGAAACAGGTATCAATGAACATCATTGCATTTTTACTAGTGTCATATCAGAGTTTAAATCTGGTGTAGCCAATACCATAATGCCTTCATTTGTGCAGAAGGAGAGTCCAACTACGCATCAAAATCCTCCTTTAGTGAGAGCAGGCACATCCTGAGAGAAGAAGAAGTTTCTAACCTTTATAAACGTCCTGAATGAGGAAGAGGTAGACGAGTATCTCCCGTGTTCTGCAAGGCAAATTGTTTCTTTCTGTCAGTGGGGTCTGATATTTCGGACTCTACTTGCAAATTATGGCGATGAAAATCAAGTGAAGACTAAATGTTGGACTTCTATTTCTGATTATGTGGAATCAAAACTGATTTTATTTTACTCGCGTCACATAAAAGCTCAAGGTTCTGGTATTATTCCGACCCTGTAACCATCACAATGAATCCCAGGAGTCACATGGCTGACAGCAACATGCTTTGTATGTTGGGACTCACAGTGACCTTTACTGTACAGGTCCTTGACATATAGACCAGGGTTCAGACGGCTTTCTTTTTCTGACAGAGCAGGTGAAATTGAGCCTCTTATATGGGCTGTATGTTATGTGTTAAATCCTAGAAAACAGATTACTTTGAACATCTTGATGGGATTCATTCGGCATCAGAAGGTAGATAGAACAATGCAAATTAAGTGTGATCATAAAAGGTCAGATGAACGATCTGGGAGGTAAATGCATTCCTGTAAAACAATGCAAGGAGATGTGTGTGTGTGTGTCTGTTTTCCAGAGACGGGAAGGAAACGAGTCTGCTTTTGTACAGAAGCTGCAGCAGTGTCCCTCCCCCTGAGCCTGTGCCAGCCTCTCTCTCTCTCTCTCCCCCCCCCCTCCTTTTGGCTCACACATACCACTTGAGAGTTCCTAATATAGACCCGACTGCTTCGTAGAAAAGGGTAACAAACCGAGCAGAAAAGTCACCCCACGGCTAGAAAACAACTTTTTCATGGCCACACAACAGAAGAATGGAGCCGCTCTCACAGGTGAAGTGTTGCTTCGGGATGAAAGAGTGAGTGTGAGTGTGAGTTTATGTTTGGAACAGACAGTAGCACTTCTCAAACTACTTCGACAATGTCAAGTGGGGAATGTCTGTGCTTGCTGTGTCGTAGGTGTCATACACAGGAAAGAAGCAGGACATGAAGAAACAAGGTGCGATCACCGTGGTTGGCAAGTGTGCAAATGTGCATGAAATCAGGGTTTGAATTTCTCTTATGATGCTCATGTTGGAGCTTATATATGACTGATTTTTTTTTTTTTTTTTTTTTACAGATGTTGATGCCACAGTCTACATGAATTTCATGAAAAGTCACTGCTGCTACAACGCCATTCCGACCAGCTGCAAACTGGTCATATTTGATACCAAACTACAAGTAAGACTGATTTTGGAACCTGATGCAGCTCCTAAACGTTAAGGTACTACAAGTGAAGTACATGACAGCTTGTTAAAGTGTGAAATCATGACCCCCACAGGTGAAAAAGGCCTTTTTTGCACTGGTGGCAAACGGCTTGAGGGCTGCGCCTTTATGGGACAGCAAGCTTCAGAGATTTGTGGGTAAGAGAACATTTCATCGTTCTGTACTGGTTACTGTGAGTTCTAATCACATCTGGTAACACACGCTCATATAAGGCTTTGCGACTGCAGGATTTAATGCACACATTTATGCATGGAATGTGTATTTTAAAGGATTTCTGTTGCTGTGCTTTGATAAATGTTTTGAGGAATACTCCTTACAAGTGTGGCTTAACAAATAGAAGAAAGAAAAAAAACAATGTCCACTGAGGAGGCATCTGAGGAATGAATTTCACGCGGGCAAAATGAGTCTATTGTCCAAGCGAGTATCATGCTCCTTCCTTGGTTTTTTTTTTTTTTTCCACCTCCCATTTTTGCAAGAACACAAAGAACGTTCTCTTCACTCTCTCTTCATCCCCTCAACACCATAAACCGATGTCTGCATGTGTGCATTAGCTGGTGACGAGCTGAAAGCAGTAACAAGTACTCAAATGGAATTTTAAAAAAAAACAACGCTGTTTTAAAAATCTTGTTATCCAACCAAGTCAGCAAGTCTGATGACAAAATGTTCCAACATCAGCCGAGCCTGTGCACCAACAGGCCACCGTAGATATAAGACAGCCCCACTTTTATCAGGTGTGTTTGTGCGTCTTGTATTTGGTCAGATACAGTCATGACACAAATATGTTTCTGTCCCCTTTTTGATAAAGCAGTAACAACCACTCTGACATTGTGCATGCTCAGCTTTAAAGGACGCTTTAAGGAATACATTTTTACTCCTTTTCCTGCTTTGACTTGCACGCTGTTTTCGTGACCATTTCTTGTCTGTGATCTACAGAAGGTCACGATGCACCCTGCAGGAATGCATGCATTAAATCCCCATGCATATTGCATTAGCTTAGCAATACTTATATGATGTATGCAAGAGGTCCAGTGTCAACATCAGTCCTTTTTCTCTCACAGGTATGCTGACTATCACGGATTTCATCAACATCCTGCATTGCTATTACAGATCTCCTCTGGTGAGCATGAACACACAGCACACTGAAGCAAATGAGTTCGCCTTCATTTCTTTGTGATTTGACGTCACGCTGCATGTGATATTAGGCACGCAACACCTCTATTGTGGTGGCACAAAGCAGAGTGCAAATAATGTGATTCGACTCAGACTCATCGTTTGACGTCGGGGGTTTCTCTCCAAAAGGTTCAGATGCACGAGCTGGAGAACCACAAGATCGAAACATGGCGAGGTGACTCATTTCAAAGTAAATAACACAGAAAATCAGTGTTATCTCTGAATACACGTCTCTGTGAATTCTAGCTCTATCTCTCTCTCTCTCTTCTGTTTAGACGTCTACCTACAGTCTTCAAACCACTTCCTTATAAGCATCTCTCCAGAGGCGAGGTGAGCACACAGACGTGTCAGATAGAATCTTTGATACTGTCTTTCATCTCGTCTATTCTGCCTGGTAATGAATCCCTCCTTTCCTCTGTCACTTCAGCCTCTTTGATGCCATCTATTCCTTATTAAAATACAAGATCCACAGGCTGCCAGTCATCGATCCAGAGTCGGGGAACGTGCTGCACATCCTGACACACAAAAGAATCCTCAAGTTCCTCCACATATTTGTAAGAAACTCTTAAGCTTTGTGTTTTTTTCTGAAGTTAATCAAGCTGTTGTTGTTTACTGTAAAAGAATATGTTTGGGTGTTCTCAGGGGAAAAAAGTTCCCAAACCCGCGTTCGTCGGAAAGCAGATCCAGGAGCTCGGGATCGGAACGTTCAGGAACATCGCCACAGTTCAGCAAACGGCAACACTTCACGACGCTCTCTCTATATTTGTGGAAAGGCGAGTGTCAGCGCTGCCTGTGGTGGATGAACAAGGTAACGATTCTTCTCTCATTTCTTTGGAACTGCGCTCTGAATGAATTCGATGAGGGGATGCAGTTGAATCCACAGACTGAAAAACAAGCCGGCCCCTGAGTTTTACGCTGAGCTTGAGGGACGCCCGGGAGAGACTGCTCTGAGTGATCCTCCTGGGGTGTAGGAGGTCAAGAGTTCTGATAAATAAGAGTGGGATAAAACATGGCCGAAAAACAAGTCCTGAAAATCAAAAATGAAGTCTAAAATAAACAGGCAAAAAAAAAAGACCAATATCTAGGTGAATAATCGTGCAACATCTCTTGGAATATGTTGGTCTAATGTTGATGCACAGGAACTCCATCAGTCTTTTCCATCTAACACAAGTAATGGTGTCCCATTTTGAAGGTAAAGATTTCAAATTGTACCCTTTGCAGCTCCGATTTGAAAGCTGTGAGCATCATAAAAGTAGGCGCAGAGGGACTTTGATGGATTAGTTGGCATTATGTTTGGGTCTTGAGTAGAAAGCAAACACAGAGTTCTTTTACTGATGATCAACCATCATCCAACACTTTGTTTTCTCAGGGAAAGTGGTGTCACTCTACTCAAGATTCGACGTCATTGTAAGTGCTACAGAAAAACACACTTCCACTCAAGTTTGGTGGTGAAGTTTGAAGCTTGAAAATAAAAATAAAAAACCCTGAACTTTAGTGTCCTTGAATGGGATTTGTCTTTTTTTTTTGCTCCACGTCAGAACCTCGCTGCCCAGAAGACCTACAACAATCTGGACATGACGATGCAGGAGGCGGTCCGCAGGCGCACCTGCTTCTTTGAGGGAGTATTGAAGTGTTACCCTGATGAAACTCTGGACACCATCCTCGATCGTCTCGTCAAAGCTGAGGTCTGTGTGTTTTCTTCTACCACAGAGTTCAGAAATGTCTCGTCAAGAAGGATTTATTTATTCTTTACTTCCTCCTCTCTCACAGGTCCATCGGCTGGTCCTGGTGGACAGGGCTGACGTGGTGAAGGGCATCATCTCTCTCTCTGACCTGCTGCAGGCCATGGTCCTAACCCCCGCAGGTATTGAAGCCCTTTTGTCCTAGCACCTGGAGAGGGGGAGGGGGGGGTGGCTGAGCGTCTTATTCCCTCCTTTACCTTCTGTGTAGGCTCGAACCATGAGCGATTTGAACTGCCAGGTAGGCTCTGGAGGCTCTTTTTTTGAACTCCACCTAACCCCCTTATCCCACGCACAATGACCCCCTCCTCCCCGTGTTGTCTGGTCACTGGCACGCCTTAACCTCACCCTAGAAAAACCTTTTCCACCTTTCACATTTGTAACGCTGTTTCATGCAAACAACCAAATCCTGCGCAGACGTGAATGTAGCGGCGCTCTTACACTCACACCTGCTTGAATGATGCTATTCACACCAGAATAAATTGAAGGGAACTTAAAAAAAAAAAGAAAGTTCACATAAAAAAGATGGACTCTTGATTATATTTTCACAGTCAGCTTGATAAAATGTAGACCACCGACAGGGTACCATGTGCAGTGGGTAGAGTCTCAAAATCAGAGACAGAGAGAGTGAATGGAATAACGTGAAGGAAAGGAGCCACAGGCCAGATCCAAAACCCGTGTCGCCTGCTTCCAGGACTACAGCCTGCGCACATGAGACACGCCCCCTGACCACTCGGCCAACAGCACACTGTGATAATGACTTTTTTATATTTCAAATGTTCCTCCCAAACTTTTTCATAATTAGAAATACCCCTGGTGTGCAAAACTTGCCAGCATGCTTTTACTTGTATAAGTTAAAAATGTGTGAACCAAAACAATCACCTCACAAGACAAATCATGTAAACCACATTATGAACCTTTTAATGATATTCTGTATTTTTCATAAAGCTGCTGAGTTGAACGATGCTCGTTTTTATCTTTCAGAAATCAGCTTGTGACTGAAATGAGAGACCACAGGAGGAGGAATAATTCCCTGACTGTGCTGCTGTTGACATTGTCGTCTGGTCATAATAAAGGAAAGTCAGCTGTCCTTGACGCTGTCTATAATGCAGGCTTTCACAACTGTGGGGTTGCATGGAATTCAAGTGGGGTCGCCTGACATTTGTATTTATTGATCAATATAAAAAATATATTGAACACAGGCTACTGTGGGTCAAATGCCAATACAGGAAACTTGAGGAGTCTGTCTGTCATCCACTGTGCAGAAATGTCACCCCAGCCTCTCTTCCTCTGTCCACAATACTAAACACCAAACAGTTTAAAAAATTCACTTGAAACACAGTAAAAAAAAAACAACCCCATGATTCATTGAGCAAAAAGCTGTGTGTCTGTTTTAGATGTCTGGGGTCGCCACAGTTTTGTGAATTCAAAGTGCGACCACGAGGAATGGGGAACCGCTGCCGTAATGGCTCGATTTGATCAAATTGATCAATATTTTAATGTTTACTCATTACTGTTTTTGTTTTTTTTCTGTATTAAACATTTGTATCGAAACGAACTTGTGTGTAGTATTTTTGTAATGTCGTTTCCTGTCGAGAAACAGTAAAATATATCTTAATCTTGCTTACATAATACAAGTAAAAACATAAAAATAAAACAAGGATGAAAACACTCAAAGGCCTTACATAAATAAAATGTAATCTGGGTGTAGTAGTAGTAAATATAATGCTCGTAATAAAACATTTAATGTGTATTTTTACTACACGATAATTATTCGCAACAGTAAACAAGGAAACACGTCACGTTTTTTTTTCTCATCCGTGACGGGCCTTGAGATCCGTCCGCCCATCTGTGGCTCCGCTTCATCAAGCTACCGGAAATAAGGGACATAAATCCCGGTGTATAATACCCCTAACATCCAAGAGTACTACATTTTATGAATAAATATTTAGTTATCTGTTAAAAAAAAACTGACTTTCCATATCATTAGCGGCGCTGCAGTGTTTGCACATTGATGTTTCTCAGCTGGCACACACTCTTTTGGTTGTTGTTCATTAATTTGAATCCTTTTGTTTGTTTAATGAGAGGGAAGTAAGTGTCTCTGACTTCCTGGTACAGTGGACAGGTAAATAGTGCAGCTTTGTTTCTACCTCCTGTATATTTACACAACTGTATGCAAATGTCTCCCTCTGGGGTTAAAATATCATTTTTGATACTGATTAAGATCTTAATATTTACAATCTATGATTATATACTGTATACTTAAAAAGCAACAACTCTTCTTTATTTTTCTTTACAATTTGTAACTTGAGCAACATCCTGATGCCTTTTTGAGAGACCTCAAAAAGTGTTTAAATGTAGGCTACCTGTTTATCTAATTATTTGCATTTATTTGATTATTTGTCTATTTGTGTGAGGCCTAGATAATTTTACACAAGATAGGCCAAGATATTCTGTGTGCAAAGAGGATTTAAATTTTTATTTTAAGACAAAAAATACTATTGAGATGTTTTGCATGTTTTTAGACGTATCAAGGAAACGTAATTGTTCAAATTAATGTTGTTTATTCGAGTTTTTCTTCTTCTTTTTTTTGCTGAATCCATGAAAACAGCCAGGTTTCATATTTTATTTTGAAAGCACCAACCGGATGCTCTTATTCTTAAGCGTCTTCCAGCTTGACGCTTCTCTTTCCATAAACCCCGTGACATCCAAAACAACATAACAAAGTAGGGGAAACATGGCGAGCGGAGAGGAGGCCAGAAGACACCCCTCGGTTACCTCCTCTTCGGTCGGGCTGGAGTCTCTGTTCCCCGCGGGGTCTTCGGAGCAGGCCGGCGGGGACGTGAACCCGGAGCTCGTCCGCCTGAAGGAGCGTCTCCAGGGCTGGCTATCGCAGTACGAGCCGCCGCTGCTGTGGGTGCAGAGGCTGCTGGTGTGGGAGAGGCCGTTGTACAGCATCTGTGTCGCCCTGACACTCAACACATTATTCTGGTAAATCGTGTTAAATCACCTTTTTTTGTTTTTCTTTTCCACACCTTGATGACTTGAATTAATCAATATTGGCTCGCTGACTGACGCGCGCAAGGATATTACGCGTGGACGTCAAGATAAATCAGATAATCCCACGTCTTTAGCCGAGTGCTAACGACGCTTACAAGCACTTTAAACTTCAGTTTCTGCACGAAGGATGTTGCGTCACACATAAAAACCGTCGGGAAAACCTTTTTACCCTCATAAAATAACCAACTCGAGGGTTTTTGCGTTTTGACACTTGTTAGTTTTTGCTCAAATGAATCCAAACAAACACTCCTGTCATGCTTGTTGGTGCCACAGGCCTCTTTATCCTGCTGTCAGCAGCAGCCAGCATGTAGATTATCTCTTTAATTCATCGTCCCATAATAGGTATGGCAGTTTTTTCAAATCTAATCTTTATTTATGAAACAATACATTGAACTCATGGTATGATACCTATCGCGATTTTCGGTTTCATGACGATTTTTTTTTTTTACGATTTTCTTGTATTACAAAACAAAAATATGAATATTCTGTTTCAAATCTCTGACACGAAATCAAAATATCCCTTTTCCTAATTTTCTTTGTAAATGTAAGTAATGTGGTTGAATATCAGAGTCACCCAGCGCACACCATGATGCATATAAATGATTAACAACACCCCCACAAGATCAGCGGAGACACCAGAGAGCTGCTACAACAATGGGGGAAAGTTTTGAATGAGGGTTAATCGTTAAATCGACTTTGGTTGTAGCCCATTGGGGATCCTAGTAAATAAATGCTTTGTTATTGTATTGAAGCTGATTGGTCTCCTGTTTTGGTCCTTACAGGCTCCTGTCGTCCACCTCCCTGCGGCCTCTCTTCCTGCTCAGTGTGTCCCTGTTGGGACTCATGCTGCTGGAGAGATGGAAGCCCAAGTTGCCCATCATTACTAGTAAGCCCTTTTGTGTAATTTGAATCTGGTCCTCGGACTTTGTCACTCATTGCACAAGGAAATGTTCACCGTTGCCAGGGAATTAAAATCTTTATTTGTGGAGCACCTTTGCTGGACAGAGAAGCCCGCTCTAACTATTTCAGTGTTAACACAGTGTTTGCCGGTCTACTTAAGGGGACATGTTGGCCCTTTTTTTTTTGACCTGGGTTTTTATTTTTGCACTGTGTGGTCCAATTTTCCACTCGGTATAAAGAATTTTTGAATTCCTAAAATCGCAGTGCTTACAGGGCTTTAACAGGCGCAGCAATAATAATAATAATCTTTCTGTGCAAATTCTCCACGTCTGCTAAAATTGCTTGGTTTTTTCCATTAATATTCAGAGAGTCTTGACATCATTCCAAAAAAAAACTCTTTGCAGAAATGCAACTTTTTGTGAATTTTTATAGCCGTTAAATACGTCTCTCCAAAGCCGACAGAATCCTTCAACAAAAAGAGTCATTGTTTCCCTCAGAAACCAGAAGTTGTTGGCGTACCTCTTCCTCGACTGGTGTGTTAGTTTGTGTTTTTGGGTCATGCAGGGTCCAAGCGAACCCTGGAAAAGACTTGATGCACACAGTAAGACCAACAAACGTGTCAGCGGAGGACTAAAAAAAAACAAAAAAATGACCGCTTTAGCCAAGTGAGTCTGGGGACTCTCCAGCAAAACGTCTGAAACCTTTACAGAAAGAAAGACAGACGTGTTGGAAAAAAAAAGCAACCTGAGCCTGTAAGAGGCGAAAAGCTCGTTTGGCCGACATACTTTACGATTACATTGCAGCTGTTGCCGCGTGTCCTGCAGCTGCCGACTGCCACGATCTAGCAGAGCAGTTGGAACATTTTTACACCTCCTAGTCATTTAGAAAATCTGTGTGTACGGAGCATACGTCAACCTTCATTTGCTATGCTTTAAGGTCCATCATCATCAAGTCAGTGGTAGTCTTTAAAACTGTCATTTAAACGTGTTTGCTAAATCACATCGTGTGATTCTGACGTGCTGCTAACGATGTGTTTCCTCTCCTTTTTGCAGTTCAACACGCAGAGGCTCACCCCGTGCAAAGGTGTGTAGTGTGTACACGACAAACAGATGACTTGTGCTGTAGTTTGTGTCTTAATACCCTGTTGTAAGAGAAAAGAAGACTATCTGTTATATTCCAACAGGGTGTAATAGTCTGCCTTTGTGTTTCTGAAATATCCCTCCCATGTTACAGCGTATCATCAGAACTAATCTCCGGTTATCCACCTGTGCCTCTTTCTTAACACAGTCATTCATTAAAAGCTTCTTTTTTTTTTCAAATCGTCTGCCTGAAGAGCTTGAAGTAGCGATCGACGTGCTGATGTTTGTCGCTCTTGGTGTGTTTGTTTTTGCTCTCGTTCTCGTGCAGTGACACAATGGGCGAGGAGCAGCGTCTGCTCAGTATACCTGAACTCAGTCACCACCTGGCAGAGGGCTACCTGACCTGCTGCCTGTACCTGCAGGAGACGCTGCAGTACAAGAGGCAGAACCACGGCAAGGTACGAGTCCCTGACGCCGACGCTGCCCACGGAAAAGCAAAGAATAGCCAGACGCCTTTTTATGACTCACAGTAAATCCAAGAACAAAAAAAAAAAAAAAATGCAGACAAATCCGCAGCGCACAGGAAAGCGTCTGATCTCTGCAGCTGCTGCAGCTCCTCTTTCAAACACAGTCACACCTGCACAGACGACACTTTTTTTTCTTTTTTTTTTCTCACTTCCTCATGTTTTGTTTCGCTGCATGAACTCTCTTCTTGCTCGCCCTTTCTCGCAGTTCTGCGTGATGATGTGCAGCGGCTCTTTTGCGCTCGCCGTGGTGGGACATTATGTACCTGGAATCATGATCTCCTATATCATAGGTGAGTCATTTGATGCCCGAATAAAATGAATAGAGAAAAAACTGTAATGCAAAGCCCTGACGTTGTGTGGAGTCGTGTGCTTTGTCTTGACAAAGAGGGCGTGTCATGTGAGGTTAAACTAGCAGTCAGGGGAGTAATAGCATGTTCTTGTAGTTTGCATTCTTTCTTCATGTATTTACATAACATGAGTTTGTGCATGTTAAGGTTTATCAGCCTAACTAGATTTAACTCATAAAATCAGATTATTTCTCTGCACATATTCTGTATTTGCAGCACATGTTCATTTGAAGACTAAAGTCATGTTTTGTCCGTGTGCACCTGTTCAGTGCTGAGCGTGCTGCTGTGGCCTCTGGTTGTGTACCATGAGCTGATCCAGAGGATGTACACGGGCCTGGAGCCCATCCTCATGAAGCTGGACTACAGCATGAAAGGGGATACAGAGCACCGCAAGCACGACAAGCGGAGTGAGTGTGACTGTGACGCCGCTCGTGTTGCGCCTCAGTCTTCAACTCTTCAATCCTGCAGCATGTGAACGCGTTCCCGTTTGTTTTTAATGGCTGCGGGATTGTTTAAAAGAATCGAACAAGGTGTTAGCAAGTAAGAAGGAATGCTGCACAAGGAGCTTGAGTTTCCACACACCTGCAAACAGTAATGGTCTTTGTAACAATGCCACATGTTGACCTGATTCTGTTACTCATTGTACAGCGATGGCATACATCCGACTGCCTTTCTGTCTCGCAGTCAGTCCTTACAGCTATTTATATCTGTCATGTGACAACTTCATGTACACATCTTTCTTCACAACTTTCTTTTTAAAAGTGTGTACGTTTGATTTGACAGAGGTGAAGAAGGAGGTGGAGGAGGGCGACGAGCCGAGAGCTGAAACGGAGAGTGAGAGCGAGGAGGAGCTGTCGTGTTTCGCCCCGACGGTACGGACACAAACCCAAACATTTAACCCTCGTCCAATGCCACTTATGAATGTTGTTCGTACGAGTTTGAAGCATTAGAAAACGCTCACGTTAGCTGTCAGTCATGGCAGCACACGGCCTGAGTGTGTGAGAAGCTCTAGATAAACAGTCACAGTGTTGTGAATAACTCTGCCTTGGGTTTTTATGAACGTCGGCTCGTTTGTTCCTACCTGGAACGTGAATGAGGCTCTGTAGAGTTGTATCAGAAATGGCTTCAGGGTCTAAGAACTACCACATTCTTCTCGTTTTTACTGTAGGACGTGCACGCAGTAATGATGTCATGTCACATGGTCAGTCACTGTGTCTGCATGTCTTCGCAGTGATTTAAGACCTACAAACCATGGTGAATGTAAACATGAACATACATCCTCTACATGAATTCAGATAAAAGCTTCTTAGTACTGAAGACTCGCTTGTGGAAAAAGGACTGTTTTGATTTTCAGCTGGTTCTAGCCGAATAGCTAACACAAGGCGACATGTTCCAGCTCGAAGCGATGAGTCCAGAAGAGCTCATGCTGTTTTTGTTTGTTTCTGTCGGGTTTTGTTGTTCAGGTGGATGTGAAAACCACCGCTCTGGCGATGGCGATCACGGACTCGGAGCTGTCCGATGAGGAGGCGTCCATCTTGGAGAGCGGCGGGTTCTCAGTTTCCAGAGCCACCACTCCTCAACTCACCGACGTCTCTGAAGGTAAACGATCGCTCGTGCCAACACGGATTGACGTTGGAGCCACAGTTTAAACGAATCATAAAAAGGATGCATTTTATTCATAGGCTCCTTTTCAAACACTCAGGGTCACCTTACGCAGCAGAGAGGGGGGAAAAAGGAGCAACAAAGATACAATAAATGATGAAAATGAACATTAAAAAAGACAGATTTACTGGATATAAAATCAGGGTGAGGAGGATTCATGAGACGGGATTTGAAGATGGAGAGAGAGTCAATGAAACAGATATCTGATAGGAGGGACTTCCAGAGGTGTGAGTGGTAGTGGGGGGGGGGTGGGGGGGGGGGGGGGGGGGCAGAGTGGCAGAGTGGCAGAGTGGCAGAAGGCTCTGGACCCCCATGGTGGTCAGGCGGGCGGGTGGCGCATTGAGTTGAATGGGTAATTACGGGACTTTCAGCTCCATGATTCTGCACTTGTGTAAATATAGAAATGTGAATCATCGCTTGACTCCTCCAAGGGGTCTCGCAAGTTGCCCTCCTGATCTGGTAATCTTTCAAATGCGTGTGGGATCACTCTGTCTCTTCTCTGCTTCAGACCTGGACCTGCAGAGTTTACACAGCGACCCTGACGAGTCCTACCTGAAGGATCTTCCGGAGTTCCCCTCAGTCGAGGAGTTCCCGTCCATGGAGCACAACCTTCTTCACTTCCCCCTGCGCGGTCAGGCGGACGGCGCCCAGGCCGGAGCGCCGTCCGAGGGGGAACCTTTGAGCCCGGCCAGCCTCCTCATCCAGCACCTCGCCTCGCCGCTGCATTTTGTGAACACGCACTTCAACGGGCATGGGCGGCCACCTGGAAGCGAGGAGGGGATGTCGCCTGTGTCGAGTGTGGCAACGGTGGAAGCGGGGAGCCAGGGGGGCGAGGAAAAGGAGAAGGTGGAGAAGGTGGAGGAGGAGGAGGAGGAGGAGGAGGAGGAGGAGGCTGCAGTTACCCAGGATGCACAGCGGTCTTTGGAGGCCTTGAGCGAGGAGATAGTGAGCACGGCTATCTCCACCGTGGTGCAGAACACTCTGTCAGCCCTGCTGCGCTCCACGGAGGCCAGCGAGGACCCCTCCTTGGCCGAGTTCCTTCCCACTGAAACCCCACCCAGTGCTTTGGAGACCTCCACCCAGCCCGCCGCCGCCGCCGCTCACACTACAGTCACTACATTAGGGCCGCTAGGGGCTGACGAGGACCTGGATGAGGGAACAGGGAGCGGCGTGGGAGAGGAGATACCTGATGACACACTGGTTCCAACCGAAGACGAGGACTTTGAGCTTCTGGACCAAAGTGAACTGGAGCATTTTGATGAGGGGCTGGACCTCGGCTCTGACAGACAGGGGGTGGGAGGAGCCTCAGAGACACCTCCAGCCAATCAGCATCAACCACAGTCATAGCTTCCCCTTTTCCCGCCCTGCCCCCGCCTCCTACCGTTTTTGTTTTTGTTTGTACGTTAGAACCACATTATATTCATACATACTATATACAAAACATTTATCAAAGAGTTCAGAGTTTAATACTGTTGGTTGGTTGAAATGAAGCGACGCTCTGCGTTGACGTTACAAGGGTAGACCCTCACTATATCATGATCATCAGCCTATTTGATGTAAGTCCAATAACGGCGCAGCGTTGGTGTGTTCACCTAAACACACACAGTCTAAAACAGATCATGGAATTGCAGTTACAGGAGAGTTATTCATTCTGCTTTCTTGTAGTATCACATTCAACAAGAGCAGCTTAAAGGCACAACTGGCTAAATGGAGAGACGACATATTGTCGGGGGGGGGGGGGTGGTGGCAGCAAAGCATTTTAAATCAGGTTTTTCTTGATAATCTAGCAGACGAGTCTCAATAATGATGCCTTTCTTTTCTTTGGGAGAGCGTAAAAGGGGAATTCCAGTATTTTTAAACCATGGAAACAAAGGGCATAAACTATGTGAATCGCCTCTCGTTGATTGCTTCAGCCAGCAGCAGTGAAACAGGCTGCACTGGCTGTAAACGTATCCCTACAGGCAAATGCACTTAGTTAAAGTCCACGAAAAGTCTTTGCATTGGCCGCTGACAGGCTCTGATTGTTACCGAAAGTGTCTGCTCACCTGTGTTGCAGCTGCATGAACTGGCCTCACACAACCAGCCTTGGTTCTAAAATACTGGACTTCCCCTTCTTCCCGTCCACCTTGTTTTGGTTCAGAAGCAGATGTTTATAAAGATGGTGTAACAAAGAGTTGAAACGTCGGGTTATATAACTATTAATATATGCTATAAATTATTTAATTTAAAGATCAGTCGATGACACTTTATTGTTGGGGAGTTAAAAAAAAAGAAAAAAGAAGCAAATTAAATCCATTGAGTTACCCGTTCTGGTTGTATGATGATAGTTTTAATGATGGCCGTGCAGGTTGGACATGTAGTGACGTTGATTATCCTTCACTTAGTCCCAGGGTCTCCATGGTTACAGGTCAGGACGGAAACATTGGTGGTCTTTCACATGTTGCCTGAAAACGGAAACTTGACATTGTTGGATGTTGACAAGTCGTAGATCTTTAAGTACACACAGAAGTGTTCCTGAGTTTCCTCGCTGGGATTGATGCCTCATTTTTGTTTAGATTTGTTAACAGATTTCATTTCATTCATCCACTCTGAACGTAACTGACTAACGGGCTACACCTTTGTTGGACAACACAGGCTTCTTGTAACTGTACAGTCATCACTGGGATATGTAAATTGAACTAATAACCTCCTTCGTGCCACGACAAGTCCATGCATGCCGTGCATCACGCATGTGTCCACCACGATCAATATCTGAGGTCAAGAGTTTTCCTTTTCGCAGAGCCGATTCTTTTTGATCTGTTTTATCAACGCGGTGACGCTTGCAAAAAGAAAAGCCGACTGTAAAGAGGCCCTTTTTTTTGCTTTTTTTGGTAACCACTCAGCATCCAAATCTCAGGGGTGGGTTGTACAAATTGAACATAGCATCGCAGAATATGTTTCCCGACTTGTCGTAGTGCGTTGTATTTGTACTAACCTTTCCTTTTCCAGTCGATGCCTCCTTGTGTATAGTGTAGAAACATGTATATTCTGCATGTAAAAACAGCACTCTGTTCTCCTCGTCGACTGACAAAGTTTCTGCACAATTTGTGAGAAAATCAATTTGAATGTTTCAGGTTTTAAAAAAAAAAGAAAAGAAAAGCCCATGCATTCAGTTACTGAGCAGGGGAATCTGAGCTTTGATGTGTCCTCTGTTTATGACAGAAACCAGTGATGACACCCCGTTTAGAGACGGACATTAACAGACTAGTTTGTGTATGGTAGTAGTGTGATATATGCTTAAAAAAAATACTGCTTCTTGAACTATATAAAAAGGCACTTACTGAACTGTACAATTTTAAAAAAGGAATATATTTTCTAATTTCTCCTTTTTCCATAAAGTACTCAGTTTGATCTTTTACATCTATAAAAACTATAAAGGCATTCGGATGAGTTTCACACAGCGGGAAAAGTTTATTGTCTTTAAACTGGTCAAAATAAAAACTGCAAACTCCTCGTGTTGAAAGTCAGAGAAATAAAAGGACAAACTGAAACAAACTTCAGGTGTGGCACTGAAATGTATCTGCGTTATCCTTTCTTTTAGCAACTGTCGAACCTGCATCTTTTGTCCATGTTGTCAGCGTGAAACAATTCTTTAACAGGAAGATTTGAACAAAACCAAAACATATTTGTCTTCTTAACAATTGTGATTTTCTTCAGCTCTGAGTTCTTTTTCCTGGGAGAGGAGAACAGCTCTGTAAGTACCTGTAAACACTGTATGCTGTAAACAACAGAATGATTCATCTTGACTGACCTCTCCGAGTTCACTGGCAATGAGCTGAAGTCTTTCCTGCAACACTTCTCCAACAGTCACGTCAAACAGCACCGACCATTCACCGTCTTTGAAGGTTACTGGGACTGAGAGGACGATGCCATCCGGGAGGTTGAAGTAGCCTAGAGGTGGGTGATAAAAATCATTTCAGTTTAACACAAGCTGGATGAGTAACTATTTAAAAAAAGGACACACTGATGTTTCCAATTCATAAAATATCTGTAGAATTATCACAATGGTTTAAAATACATCTTAATTAAACATTTTAAATTCTTCAAAATCACTTTAAGGGTGATAACTAATTGTCCAGAAGTGCTTATCATAACTCTATTTTCTACCTTTGCAAAGTACACCCAAAGAGACGACCTCATCTGGACCACCGTTTCCGTTCCAGGGCTTGAGCACGGAGAGGATCCCGTTGGCTTCCGTCATGGCAGCTGTCCTGCAGGTTTTTGAAGCCACAGCTGCACGCTGACGGCCTACAGACTCCTGCAAGTCTGTTTCCAACCATTTCCTGGAAGAAATAAGGAGATTATTCTGTTTTGCCGCCACTTTCCGGGAAAGGATGTTGTTGATTGGAGCAGTCAGAACTGCCGGGTCAGATTAGTGTGCAATCAAGACTGGGACAGACTGAAGTCACAGCAGGGTAGAGTTTAGCAGACGAGTGCTGGACAGACTGTATCATATTTTTTATCAAAGCAAAGCGACATATGGGACAATCCATATAATTTATGACCATTGAAGCTGTGAGTCTACTGCTTTTAAGCTCCCTGAGACAAAACCCCCTCGACTACTGAACCAGGTCTCTGAATCACTGTTTTTAGTTTCATCTTTTCATGCTCCCACCCCAGACACTTCTAGTAGTCAGTTCTGATAGTCTTAACCACCAGGTAGAAGACATGCAGAGCTTTGAATACCGCTCTGATTAAGTATTACATTTGTCTGTCTTTGTTAGTGTGGAAATATGAAGTCCTACTTATGTGATACATGGTGTCCACTACAATACACAGCTAGTTAACTCCTTTATGATCCTGTTCTTTACCTGTCATGGAGAATCTTAAGCACCGGTTGAGTAAAGAAAGCTGGTCCACTGATTGCCCCAGCATAGTTGGACACTTGCGCCCTCTGCATGTCAATGTAGAAACTACCACTGATGTTCCCCCACACTATGACATGTGCTACATCTACAGCAGAAGAACATGGAGATGTTTTAAATCATGACAGAAAAGCAAGAACGTTAACAAGGCTGGCATACATCAGAGTTTGCCGTCTCTACCTGCAGGCCTCACTTTCAGCTTCTTTGCAATGGCTGCTCTTGCTTCGTTCTCCAGCTGCGTTGCCATGGCGACAAACCGGCCGCTGTCAACGGAGTGTGCGTTGTCCAAAAGAAGTGAGCATCTCAGGTTGACAAATGAGTCACCGGACACAATCACTTTCACCTTCTTGTTGGCTCTTGTGTCTATAAGCTGGCCGTACTCTCGGTACCTGTCTGAGATTGTTGTCAAATTCTTCTTCTCCTCATTCTCTTCATCACCGTCATCACGCCACCGCTCCTCCAACAGCAGAATGACATCTGCTGCTTTGAAAGCCTCTTTCAGGTCAGTGTGGGTAGTCACCTATTAAAAAAAAAAGTACAATTAGTTGGCTTTATTTTCATTCTGGTGTGGTTAAAAAGGAAAAACTCTGATTACAATAAACTATACTTGATGGAGCAAAGGAAGTGCCAGGTCCTCTGTCTCCATCTTCAGCTCTTCCAGCTCGTCCTCCTCTCCCTCCAGGTGCAGCAGGTGGAGGCTTATTGCGGAAACATGCAGGAACACCTCAGCAGAGAGTAGAGCGGGGATAAGGAAGCGGCAGGTCGGGCTGAGAGCACTGGGAAGATATGAAAAACATGATGAAACATTTAATCAAATGTGAAAGGTTTCTTTTTTTTTTTAGACTAAAAATCGAACTAGCCCACCTGCAGATCCATACGTGAAGGGGTTTAATAAGACTGACCCGATGTTGCTCTTCTTCAATACTCTTCATCTTTGTTTCATAATTCTCTGCAGCAACACTCAGGATTACATCTGTTGTCATGTCTGAAGTGATGTTGTAGTAGTCCTATATATAAAGAAATGTGATGTTTTGGACAGCTTGGAAAGGATTTTAATTTGAAAAAGTCATGTAATTATACCTGGCAATGCTCCATGAAGTCATTAAAGCCCCCTAACAGCATCCCTTTGCCCCCTTGGAACACCAGCTCCCTCCAGACCAAAGGGGACCTCTCGTGTTTCCAGCCATTTCTCTTGCAGGTGTCCTCAAGCCATTCCTACAACATGTGAGAAAACAACATAATAACACGGAACAGGGCATATTATAGTAACTATTAGGGGGAAATAATATGATTACAGGCGTATTAAAGTAAAACATACGACCTTCCACTGATCTGGGAGGATGCAGAGCTTGTGCATCCTGAAGTTTGGCAGACATTCCCGCAGCTTGTCTGCTAATAATTCCGCTTTGGCGTAATGTGGACAGTCGGCTCTACCTTTAAGTTGTGAAAATGAATCGACGTAGAAACATTACATGTCCCTCGTGAATATTTTTATTTCAAATAAAACTCAAAATAAGACTGAAACAATCGAAGAAACTGAAGAACTTTACCTGCAAGTACGAATTTGGCCATTTCATCCAGTTGGCGTTGGTTGCTAGGTAACAAGAGGTGCTGCGCTTATTTAAATCCGTGTAGGAGCAGCGACACACGTTCAACAACTATTTAAGAACTATTATTTAAAACAATCTCTGATTAATTGTATTAAATGTTAGAAATGTATGTAACAATAGCGAGCAGAACATTTTCTCCTGCTGTTAAATATTATGAAAATATATTTATTAATTTGTACGGTACCTTCTCGACTTAACGCGCTGAGAGGCGGCGGGGGGGGGGGAGTGATTACGGCGACGGACGCAGCAGCGTGTGATAATCATGTTAGCTAACGTGAATTGGACAAACTGTGTTTGGATGTAATTTGGTTTGAGGTATCTTCGCGAAACATTTTCATTTTTTTTATGACACCATGGTTTCGGTTTCTCAGTGTTGCGCTGTGCTGTTAGTCGTGTGTTTTCTAAGGCTACAGTAGTAAAGAACCGGGTGTAAAACTAGCCGGTGTTTACATTTTGAAAGAGGTTGTCTGGTGACCTTGCTGGCAGATAAGTCAAAAATACTGCATTTTACATCATTTGAATGTAATTTTCAATTTTTTTTTATAGTGTATGCGTCTGTATTAGTAATGTGAAAAGAGTAGGATAAATATTAACCCTGTCATATTAAAATGTCTGTGCGGGTGACAAAAGAGGTTGTGAGATGGGCTCTTCGCTTCTGCAGCCGTGGTTCTCTTGGTCACCATCGCAGCCCCCTGTTGACAGCATCAATCAGGGACAAATCTCTCCATACTCAGCAGTCGGCTCTCATTCTGGGTGCAAGGCAAACCCAGACACCCCTGAGCAGAAGCCTTGTCAGTGCAGTAAGGTTTTACTCACAGGATAGGACACACAATGAGGACTCTGAGGAGAGGGAGCGCCTCTCCTCTTCACTTCCCGCTGAGGTCCAATCTGATGACCCCGCCTCAAGTCGGCCGTCGTGGATGTCAGCGTTCATGGACCGCCTGCAGGGCTGTGGCTCCCCATCAGACGTCTTGGACCTCACCTGCGAGCACTCGCCCACGCCCCGGGAGATCAGCAACTGCCTCACCCACATGTGGTCCTGCATGAAGAAGTTGACGGACGAGCAGCGGCGCTACGAGCTGAGGCTGATGTTTGAGCACCACGCCTTTGACCGGCTGCTGCAGGAGGCCATGAAGAACGTGAGGCTCGTGCACAGTGAGGATTTGGCCTATTCTCTCATAAGCATGATCAATCTTGGAGTTCCCCAAGGCAGCCGAGTGGTCCAGACGTTCCTCCGAGCCTGCCAGGTGACATGTTCAAGTGGTCAAACAAGAGAACGTGTCTTTCTTTAGATTTTTGCATCATCTTGTTAATCATCTTGTTTTTACAGGAGAGTCTGAATGACTTCGATGAGAAGGGCCTGTCCATCTTGGCCTCCTGTCTTGAAAACATGGAGCCCAGCCCCAATGTTTCAGCGCTGAAGGACGGCATGAGGTCAGGACTGCCAAGTGATGTCAATAAGCTTCTTTAAAGATTTTCAAAACTGTGGATCAGCTCTTTTTTTAATGACGGCTGTTTCTTAGGCTGGTAGTTGAGGCCCAACTTCCCACGATCCAGAGTGTGATGTCTCTCCAAACTATGATGCGTGTGTTGGGGAAAGACACCCCGCTGCATCTGAAACGTAAACTAGAGGTTGGTGTGTGACCACATGGCGCTCAGATCCCTTCACGCATGATTCGAACATTAATCAAGTTTCAACTTGAGGATGACCCTTTCTTATCTCCATTTATCTCTTTGTTACGTTGAAATGGTTTTAACGAGGGTCAAGGGCTGAAAATGAGCTGCGTTTTTTAACCTGTTCTTGAATCCTTCTTGCAGGCTAAGGCTGTATCAATGAAAGACCAGTTCAGCCTTCCTAACTCTCTGCACATGATCTCCACTATGGTCACACTGGGCTTCCACTCCAAACCCCTGCTGGATGTCTGCACCAATAATATCAGAGGTAAAACCTTTAATGAAGCCCATCATCTTTGATTCGCAGTCTACTTTGAATAAAGTGGCAAACGAGACCTGAAATATTAAATTATACTCATCAAAAGATTTCTGTCTCTTCGTTTAATCAACCTGCTCGTCCTCTTTTTTTTTTTTCTTCTTCCCCTCTGGTAGAAAACCTCAACGGGATCCCGTTCAGCAGATTGTTCAAACTCCTCTTGTCCTGCAGGGATCTGCGCTACAGGGACTCTGATCTGTTCAAAGACATTTCGGACTACGTGGCCTCCGTGATTTACATGTGGACCAACAAACAGGTGCTGCAACACACGGCTGGCTTTTCGCAGCCTGAATCAGTCACTCGGTTCTTTTTTATGAAACACAACTTTGCCTTCATTTCTTTCCATTCTTCCGTCTCTCCCTCCTCAGGCGGTTCTCTTCCTGTTTGTGTTCGAGAGCCTCGGCTTCTGTCCCGACGCTTTGATGGAGGAGTTTGCAGAGAAAGTGATCGCCGATCCAGATGCTCTGACGCTGAAAGACCTCCTCTGTGTCCTGAAGGTGTACTCCTCCCTCAACTATGATCTGCAGCATCGGAGACAGCAGTAGGTCGACTGTACTCCTACATGCATTATTTCTAAGGCTGCTGTCACTCTGAGCTGTCTTCTGCTCTAAAGAAGTTAAGTGCTTCTCTATAAACTTTTTAAAGCAGCTACTTTTTAAAGGTGGATTAAAAATGAGCAATTCCTCAAAGTAGTTGGGGGGATCATGAAGGGCAGATCATCTTGTGCATCATTTTAAAACCTACAGAAAAAAGTTTCCAAAAAGACAACACTCTAGAGGTGAAGGGACATTATTGTGAGATGCTAAACGTCAAGTCTCTGTTGCAGGTTCCTGGATAGTCTCTGTCAGGTTCTGGAGTCCTATCTGCCTAAGATGTCCAGGTTTGAGTTGTTACGGGCCGTTTTCTCTCTGTGTATACTCGGCCACTTCCCCTCTGCACCGCTGGAGAAGCTCCTGAAGGAGAGCACAGTGGAGCAGTTACAGATGACATGTAAGACTGTTTTTATCAGCTCTTTGACTATTTACCTCCCCCCCCTCCACACACACACACACACACACCTACAATTTCACAATTTCTCCTCTGTTTCCCCTCAGCACCAAAGTTCCTCGAAAACCAGAGCAGACTGTTGTGGATGCTGGACTTGTGCCTCCGTCTTGATCGTCCCGCGCTCTCTCGGCCCCTGACCGTCCCCTCGTCTTCGCTGGTAGACTACACCCCCGTCCATCCATCTATCAACTCGGTGCTCTCACTGTGCCTGCGGGATGTGCTGGGGGACGAGGCTGATACAATACTTGAGGAGGAGGTTGTGGTGGAGAACATGTACTTCATAGGTAAAGAGTGAAAGGTGGAATAGAGAGAACGTGAGGGCATGTTTTCGCTGGGATCGGTTTTTAACTTGTTTTTATTTCACCATTGTCGTCTCTCTTTTTGAACCAGAATCAGACTTTCTTTTTAAAACTGTTACCGTAGACACTACATGTGTGCACTCTTGACTCTCAGATGCTGTGATAACCAAACCTCTGCCAAACCAAACCCCTGCGACTGAAGCCGCCAGTCCTCCAGCAGAGAGCAGTCAAAGGTAAGAGTTCAACATCAGCATGTAGCAGAAAACACCTGCAGGGTTACCGTGCAGACTTCTGCAGCGTATTTCTGGTATAGCTCACCACAACTACAACCTTCATTGACTGAGCAAGCATGTTTCAAACATGTCAAGGTTTGGATTCAAATGAAGTCTGTGCTAATGACACTTCACCAGGAACCCAAATCTGAAAAGTTGAATCAGCCACTCTCTATTCAGATTATCTCTCGTCTCTCTGGTGCCTTTTTCTTTGTAACTTTAACGCAACTGTGCACAGACAGTCCCCTGTAAATATATCATGTAGTTAGTCATCTGTTTGAATGTATATTTCTCTCTTTAAACGTTTTATCTGTGCAGTTATTTCAGCTGTACCTGAAAAAAATAGGACAACCTAGAGCGTGAGCATTTTATCCGTCTCCAACATGAATAATTTAAAGTTAGACTGGAAAGAAAATGAGGAGACATGTAAAAGAAAATAGACCTTACTTTTCTAACTGTATGTCTTTCTTGCAAACTTGTTCTGTCAGTTAGTGATTGAGTGCTTCCACTGTTTCCTGTTGAGCCTGCTGCATTTAACAAAGAACTTTACAACAAATAGCTCAAATAGTTTGTAGTAACTATGATCAAATACATGCATCGATCATTTTTTGTTTGTTTGTTTTTGGGGAGGTGAAGAAAAACAGTTACTGGCAAAAGCCTTTTGAAAAAATTTCAAGATGTGGGCGTCAAACGGTGTCGACATTTCAGAGTGAAAAAAAAAAAAAAAAACCCACAGTCTGCTCATGTTTCATTCTTTAGCCTCGCAGTGATCTTCTTCATTTCCATCTGGTCATGCATGCATCAAAATTCATATTTTGACCTTTTTTTTCAAGCTGGGGAAACTCTCTTCTTAATCCCCTAGAATCGCAGTACTCTGTGCACCACCCTCCGCTGTTTGCTTCGGCACCTCTCGTCCTCGGGGTCCCCTGGCTGTAAGGATCCGCCATCTGAGGATTCTGGGATATGACCCTGTCATGGTGAGACTTAAATTCCTTTTTTACGAAGGACACAAGGGCCGTATCTGAATTGCCAAGTACCTACTCAATCTTTCAGTATGCAGTATGCAGTAGATACTATCTGTGCTGTATACTGTTAGTACCTACTATTCAGTATGCACACACAGTAGGCAGATATTTGTTCCTACTTCTGATTCATTCAGTATGGAAGTGACGTCATTTACGTTTCCCGAACCGGCCACATCCACCCGTGTTTTTTTCCGTTTTTTTTTTGTATAGCTTTATTCAAGAAGAGTAACGCGCATATACAGTCAGGTAAACAAACAACAATATCACAATGTAAATCAAGTAAAAGACAGATTAAATAACTAAATAACATACAGTACATACAGGAAAGTACAAATGAAAGACAGTAATATACAGAATATAAAATAAACTAATGAAGACACATTTAAACAGTGAAATCATTATTTAAATAGAGGGAGAAAGGTTTTATAATAATGCAGATATTTGTTATATTTTCTGTTGTTAATTTAAAGCAGTGATTTCAGTCGGGACTTTAACTCTAAATTAAAAATTGATTCAATTAATCCACGCTCGTTTGATTTGGAGGCGGACGTGACGTGATGATTTACGTTTAATTTCGCACAGCATTGTGGGTAAAATACAATTCATTTCCTGAAAGCACGCATCCGATCCATACTGCATGAAACCAGGAAGTTAGTATGCATACTGAAATGTTCAGTATACTGAGGTGGACCCAAAAAATGCATACTGAATGACCAGGAGAGTTCAGTATACTGAAACTCCATACTGAAAAGTACGTACTGCATACTGAACTGTGACTATTCAGAAAGGGCCAAGGTCTCCACAACAATAACTCTCTGATGTTTCACACAATGCCTCGTAAAACTACAAATGAAAGATTCATTTTCAGCAGTGATAGTTACTTTTTTTCCCCCCAGGTAACAGAGCAGGGGCTGCAATTTATGTCTGAGGAAAAAAGGAAGGAGTTTCTCAGGGAACAGATTTATCCGGAACACCACGGAGGCCAAAAACAACCTGAAATGGAGCAACTGTGATCTTGAGGCTTGTATGTCAGTCTCTGCCTGAACACACTGATTTGTAAACATCTCAAAGTGAATAAATATGAATCTGTACATGAAGTATTTAAATGAGTGTTGTGTCTGGATAACTTTATCTTCATACAATATATTCGATGTCTACATAAAGTAAATAGGAACACAGCTTGAAGGACATGAAGCTGGAGCTTTAATTGATTGTAAAACTTAACACTCATGTGGTCAGAAGGCTGGGATATTAAAGTCCTACACATTTGAAGAAATCAAGTTTTAGAGGATTTATGCCACTCCTTCCAGATCACTTTTAACAACTTTTTTTTTTGGTTTTGTGTCATCCGTTATGTCGTGTGTGACTCTCGGGGTTGGAGAACAACTTAATATGTTAATCTTGCTGATTCTTGCATTCGTCGATGAGTAAGATCATGTAACTGAATGAAACCAATAAAACCAGTATGTGTGTGTGTGTGTGTGTGTGTGCGCTGCCAGAACTGCACTGAAAGTGCAAGGTGAGCACTTTTTTTTTTTTTTTTTTTTTTTTTTTTTTAAGCAGCCACATCTGCAAAAAGCTCGAGGAGCGGAGAAAAAGTGGAGGGAGACAGGAAACGGTGCAGACTTGTTATTGTTTGATGTGTGCCGTTCCCTGTTGTGTATCTTCTTCTCAGAAACGAGGGTGTGCACACTAAAAGAGAAGTGTGCTCTTTATCAGCTGTAGGATTTTAAAAAATCTATATATAATGCAGCCTTGACCACAAGTCATCAAGAATCAAAGGCTGAGAGAACCCCTTAAATTGTGGTTAAATCCCCTCAATCAGACACAACCATGTTTTGACCACAAAGGGGTTGTGTGTGTGTGTGTGTGAGAGAGAGAGAGAGTGACACAGGAAGCCAGCAAACCAGAGCGGTGTTGGGTTTTCTTGTTTCATTTTTCTACAGCAACATTTAAAATCAAGAGCTTCTACTTTACTCTTCCTGTTCAACGACTGCTAGCAGCAAAGAGTCCGTTTGTTTCTGGTGAAGATTTGCAAACGAGGAGGAGCGTCCGTTCCAAGTGCAAAAAAAACCCAAATATTTGGGGGACATCCAACAGATTTAATCGAGCTCTGCAAACTCTGTTTACGGAATGAAACATTGATATAACGGCAAAAAACAGTAATTAAAGTGTTGGACGTTGTTGTTTTTGGAGTCATGCCCTGCCTCCTGAGACCCCCCCCCCCCCATCCCTTCCCTTCTGACAGAGATAACTTCCCTCTGTGAGGTGCATGTGTCAATAAGAACCTCGGGAAGATTTCAGCAACAGGCTGTAAGTGTTGTAGAAATGTTCAGGAATGCGAGTGTGAGAAGAGCTTTAAATGTTCTGGTTTTTTTGGACAAGCCACTCAAAGGTTGATCCTTCAACGGTGTGGGAACTCTTGGGGAAATGCTCGGCTCTTTCACAGGGGATCAGAAGTAGCGTGGCGCAGGATTTTGAACGCCTCGATTCTTTCGTTGGCCCCTGGGTGCTCTTGGTTTGGTGTTCATGTAGTCGCTCTGAGAATCCGTCTTCCTCAGTTTCACCTGAAAAACATACAGAGGCTGCTGAACAACATTTCATGTTCCTAAAGGTTCATGTTACCACATTTCAGGATCTTTCCACAAGTAAACTGGATCTCATTAAAAGCTCCTGTGAGGAACTCCCCCCCCCCCCCCCCCCCCCCGTGCATTACTCTTCTAATATTGCTATGTGCTTGAGTGATATTGCATTCTCCAGTATCATCAACCTCTGTTTCCAATTCACAGAGGCGCTGCTCGTCAACAGGCAACGCAGGCCACACTGCTTGGGGCCCCGGGCTAGTAAGGGGTCCTGGAGGGCTGACGAACTTTAATTCAAAGCAGAGGTGCAAATTTTGCAACAGCAGGACACATCCCCATCTGACAGCACTCACTGCTCAGCATCGCATGCATTGTTAGTCCTGGCAAAACCAAAGTTTGTCAAAGGCATCAATTATCCAAGAGAAAAGCGCGAGGAGTCACGTGTCAGTTTAAGTTTCTCTTGAACGTCTTTGTCATGCTTCTGTCGATGAGTTTGGATCTCCAGTTTTCTCTCCTCCTCTGGTGATATTGTTTAGCACATTCAAACTTTCTTACCCAGAAGAATACGGCGGAGACGGTGATGATTACGCTGTAGAGAGTAACTGACACAAGAGCCAGAATCCAAATCCAAATCCAGGGGTTGTCACTGCATTCCTGTTTAGGGACCTTGCACTGGTGTCCTGGAAGAGAACATTCAGCGAGGGTTTCATTGCAGTGGACTTCATGTCAATGTAACCACACATGTTAGGAATATTTACCTTCTATAAGTACCAGTATGCTCACAGCTCCTGGCACAGCTGGAAGCAGGGGAGGAGGGAACCTGACCTGGCCCTCACACCTGTACACGCCGTGGCTGCTGGCATTCACTCCTTTTAGCAGGAAACTGACTGAGTCATTGTCTGTTTTTATGTGCAGCTGCACCCACCCCCTTGACGACGATTTGCAGTCTGGAGCTTTGTTGCCAAGGCTGCAGGTGTGGTTTGAAATCACTTCTTGGTCTTTGAGAAGGTTCAATCTGAAATCTTCGCCCGTCATGTTCGGGCACGGCACAGAGACGCTGTCTCCAGCAGCTACGCAGACACTTTTAAGTTTGTCTAGAGAGAGAGAGAATAAAAAGACATATTTCTTAGACATACAGCACAAGGTAAGATCTCTGTGTGTGCTCTTGAAGATGCTTGTGTCAGTGAACTCAGTCAAGAGGTTTGCTCTGTCGCCAAACACTTTGCAAAGGGAACGCAGCTCCGGCAGACATACATTTCTTTGAATTCAACTGAAATTCAGCCATTTGAAACCCGTCATTTCACCGCATCTCCTCCCCCACACGGAATGTCTTCAATAAGAGCACATCTTTGCACGTTTACCTCTTTTACCCTGCCTCGCCTTGCACTCGAAAAACAGATATTATTCCACAGTGAGAGTGGCAAACTTGACTCAGCCGCAGAGTGACTCAGGTTTGCCAGTCTCACACTAAAGGTAGAGGGGCTCTTCCTTTGCAGGGATAAGTGCTGAAATGAACACCTTGTCTGCTTTACGTAAACAGCAATCACAATGCCATGAGTTCTCTCTGCTGAATGGTGCATATTCAAATCCCTATATGGGATGTTTGAGACTGATTCAACATGCAAGTGCAATATAAAAAGAAAGACTGACAAATACCCCCTCTCTCTCTCTCTCTGTCCCTGATTTATGAATGTATCCACCCTCCTATCGCTGGAGTAAAGTGGTAAAAACTCCCCAAAAAAATCATCTTTAAAAAAAAAAAGAAGATTCATACTGTATATGTTATTACAAGACGCTTTAATGTCAGAGCCATGAGATTTACCAAACAGTCATCTCAAAGTAAAAGTCAACCTCACAGGTAGAAATGAAGAGAGAAGTTAACAAGTATGTTCCCTTTAAGAAGATTTTTTTGGAAACTTTTACTTTTGTAGTCCCATGTAAACTTGTCCTTTTTCCACCTCTTGATCGTTGAGGAATTTCTCATTCAAATAAAATCCTATTAAGCTCACATGACATGATGCATTACTGCTCCTGATCCACCAAGTGATACAGGAACTAAACAAATGGGCTCTATATAGGTGCACTACATTAAAGTAGTCTACCTTGTATTTGTTAGTTGATAAAAAGAGAATTCTATAATTTATACTCAAACTTTTAAAGGGGCCTACCTGCAAACTGAGTATTTCAATTGTATCCGATAATTCGTTGTTGCTTCATCTCACTTTTGAATTCAAGACTTTTACATGTTAAACTGTAATTCTAGAACTGTCTTTGTTCTTTTTCTTCACTATAGGATTCATTCACTACCTCTGCTACTTCCAGACAAAATCACAGAAATATCCAGCCTGATTTTTCTACTGATACAGCTGCTGCAAGTTTACAATTTACCCTTTAAGAACAGGCATTACTGCAATGAGGGGGGTTAACCACCGTCCTACTGTAACCACAGAATCACAGTGAAGTCCTGCTCATTTCTATCAAATTACTAGAAGTTATACTGTTACTTACTACTGAATATCAGTTACTATAAGTGTACGAATAATTACAAGCTTGAATTTGTGTTGCAAAATCTCACCGTTGAATGTGCAGGTGTTCTGCCCCTGAGTTGCAGCATCAGAGATCCTGAAGCCCACAAGGATCATAAACACCCAGCAAGGACTCATCATGAACTTCCCTGCTGCAGAGTGATTCTTCCCCTCATCACCTAAAACTTGGAGCTCCTCCAGCAAACTCCGCCAGTTTTATTCTGCAGACAAAATCTGATCTGATCCGCCGATATCATCAACCTCTGTTTCCATGCGTGCGTTCCTTTGACGTTTGTGCATCACGTCCTCATCTTACCTCTGACAGAATCACTCCCACGGTGCCGGCAGAGACTGAAACTCACACATCTCCTCTAGAGAGAAAACATCCTTTCTCAGAACCGCCTCCTCTGCTCATGTTTGTGAACTTCGATGTCTTCGAAATGTAACAAGGTTGTAGGTATGTGCTCATTTGGCCAGTGAAGTCATTGCAGGGTAGTTTTTAGAAGCTGTTGCATGTTTGATAAAGTGTGTTTAATCGCGTTGCTGCTTTGTGGCAATAAAAAAAGAAAAGAAAGATTAGAGTTAAAAACAACACAAACTAGATCTTTACAAAATAAGTCTTTGCATCTTGCTGTTCTCGGTATTAACGACATCATCAAAACAAGTATCTTGAAATCAATTATTTCTGCCTCCACGATATCTGCTGTTTGAGTTGCAACTTTGCACTTTTGACTCGACCAGTCGGAGTAGGAGTAAGTTTCTGTGCATGTGGCAGCTGTGGTTCAGTTGGTAGAATTGCGTCTCTCAACCGGAAGGTCGAGGGTTCCAACTCCTGCAGCAACATTTCCGATGTGTTAACTCCAAATTGCTCCCGCTGCTTCATCAGCGGTGTATGAATGCGTACAAATGGGATGAGTTCCTTCTGATGGTCTCACGACATAGCAGCCTCTGCCATCAGTGTGTGAATGTGTAGGTGTGACTTGGGGTGAAAACATCCTTTGAGTAGTCAGAAGACGAGAAAAGAATGATACAAGCTCAAGTCAATTTACCATTCACCAAAAGAAAATCAGGAAAACGTCTCGTTGTGCCCTGCAAGAAAAAGTCAAAAGTTTGATTCTACTGCCTCAAAGTCAAAGTCAAAATACTCATAAATCTTCACGATTGTGAGTTTAGTCAGACTTGAAATGATCACTGCAGCATGTTTAATCTAAAATATACTCTTTAAACTCCTGCACGTTTCTTGTATGTTCCAACATTAGGATAAGAAGTGTTGCGTTGCTGCCACAGTCAGTGACCATCAGTGCAGTGACCCGGTGTACCAGATCCAAAACAGGGCTGAACTGATATCTGTGGATGCCAAGGTAACGTCTTACAAAGAGAGAGAGGGAGAGAGAAAGTTTGTGTTGGAGAAAAGACAAACTGTCTCACATCAGTGTATTTATGCTGCTTATAAGATCCCACGAAGAGCGATTATATCTACGTCATAGTTTGATGATATAAAACCGGTGTTTAAGCAGCAAAATGAAGTTGAACATGCAATATGTTTCGTTGGCCGCTAGATGGCGACAACGCAATGTATTTTGATTTTTTTTGTGGTTAAACGCCAGTTTAAAAAAAATGTTATTCCACACAATGTTTTAATAATTGCAACAGTATTCCTCTCTGCCTTGTGGCACTTTTTTGGGTTTGATTCAGAGTTTAAAGCCCAGAGCCCAGAGCTGGGATTAGAGAGCGTAAAAAGGCAGAAAATATTGACTCTGTGTGGCTACACATGGTGTCAGATTCATAGGATTTTAGAGAGGGGATTAGAGCATTTTTTAAAATGATGTTTTGTAATTATGAGTCAGAAAATGGCTGAATGGGGGGATTGAAGGGTTAGTAATGCCATGTGTCCATATGGGTGACACGTAATCTCCTAATCTGGAACAAGTCCCCTTTTGTCTGCTGCTGGTTTTAAGTGAACATCAGAAGGAAAGAAAACTTCCATGAATGAATGGCTGCAGTTTGTCCACTTAAATTATTCATTTTGTATTTATTGAATATTTGAGGGTTTAATCTTTTAAACTGTAAAGCATCATGAGGAAAATGTATTTGATTGATTTCTTCTATTTGTTCTTCTTCTAATTAATTTTACAAGTAGGAGTGATAATATTGTTTTATATTTATTAACTGCCTTTGGCTGTGTGGGGCTATTATCTACTGGATGCTGATGATGCTTTCACTGTTCCTCGGAAAGCAGAGTTATAACTGCATCAACTGTGCAAAAGGTGAAAACAAACTCTCCCACCGGGACTTTTTAGATGCCCCGAGTTTACCCTAGAAAAACTCGTAAAAACTAATTTATTATCCTTTCTGTAGTCGTGTCAATGAGAAGTTAGAAGTGTTAGTAAAAAAACAACAACGTAGCTTTAAAAAAAAATAACATATATAGTTATGATTACTACGTGAAAAAAAAAAAAAATACGAGATCAAATATAAATATCAGATAAAGTATATTTACCTTTCCTTATAATTACCGATACTACCTTTGTCAAAAAGATGACTGTGTAAAATTTGACTTGTTCAGTTGTTTTAAGGTTTCACTTGTATCTAATAATCATGACTTTTGTCTAATAGATTTAACTTTTTTTATCTTATTGTGATGTACAGAGAGGGCTTTTTATCAATTTATAATAAAGGACTAGTTTGCTTCTTTTTCTCCTTTTTTTTTTACAGGGTTCAGTTTTTCTGCAGTATCTCCGTGTCTGTCCTCCTCTCTCTCGCGATTCGTCACATCTCCTACGGCCCCTGAAGGCACCACCGTGTTCTGGGCTGGACCAGGGCTGGACAGGAAACGACGGAGACGCGCAGCGTGTCTCCTCACTCGGCAGCGCAGGGAGAGAAGAATGGGAAAGAGGGGAAAAGCGTCTGTGTATGTAGACGAGGCAGCGTGTGAAAACATGAGGTCAACGGGCTGTTTTTAAACTACCTTTAAAGCAGATAATTACACGTATTTTACCAGGACTTTCCCTCTTTTTTTCCACCTGAGGGAAGAGGTGTTAGCAGCCGTTGGAGCCCCGGAGAGGAGAGGACCCTCTTTGTGAATCCCATTCGACTGTAAGCAGATTTTCGTTACTATTCTGGTATGTTTTAATCCTATAATACTCCTGCCTCTCTGTTTTAAATAGCCATTCTCATAACCTAGAAATGTCAAACATGAATAAATGTCAGCCCATCCATCCTATGTTGTATCCTCGGGAAAGGAAAGGAAAGGAAAGGAAAGGAGGCAGGGAGAGGAGCAGCGGTGTTGTATCATTCTTCTTAAAGGCAATGGACAAACAAAGCAGATGTTAGATGTGATGTTGCCTGTTTAGTGAGTGTTTTGTGTGTTTGAATGGGGGTCTGTGAGCCCCCCACCCCCCCACCCCCCTATGCGGCCATTGAACAATCCCTTTTCTTGGGGGAGAAAGGGCGTGCAGCGTTTTGGGCCGACTTGGAAAAGAGCCGCAGCTTTCCTTTCATGGGAGAGGCAATTGAACGCAAGCAACCTTTGTTTGTATTTGTTGGTTTAATTGTCGTGCGCAGCTTATTAGAGGCGTTTGCAACCTCATTTTGCTCCCTTGCGTGCAGGGGGGAAAAGATGCACAGTCTCCACCCTGTTCAGCGGGTGGAGGCTCTCTGCCTCAGCCGCTGGTAATGGCCGATGGTTCTGTCGCGTTGATGTTTGTTCCCCCCCCCCCCCACCGGTAAATCATAAATAAAAAGAAAAATATTTAATTCAAGTGGTGATGTGAGGTAATGTGCCAGGGGTTTGGTGTATTAGTAGTATTATCATCACTGCAGCGGGTGAACACTGTTTTAATTCCCTTTGTGTGATGACGCTGCCGGCAGCAGATTGGTTAACATGAAGCCAGTGTGACCAGTGGCTGTCCCCAATCTACATACATCTAAGAATGATCAGCTTAGTTCACTTCTTTTTTTTTTTTGAAGGATGTAATTGTGCTGGAAAGTTGATGCGACAATAATGTTGAACAACAATCAGACGGTCACACTGAGGAGATAAGTGACCCTACATTGACAGTAGGGCTCAAAGGTCTTTGTGACAGGGGTGTCACACCATGCCCCAGTCTGGGCTGACCACCATATGGCTTTTTTACCAAGTAAACATTCCCTGTTTGACTCTTAGAGGAAGCTACATGCGTGCAGCAATGTAGTCAAAGACGAATTCCCCTACAACAACAATAACAACAACAACATGTGTATCATATCTTATCTTATCATAATGCATCAATAAAACAATATAGGAACTATAAAGAATATAATATTGTACCATATTACACTTAAGGGACAATAAAGTGACCTTATCGTATCATATTGTATCCGTCAATTCAATACAGGGACAATAGAGTATAAGGTGTAACGTAACATGTATCATATCATTATTCCGCTACAGGGACCATGAAGAGTTCTGTATATACTGTACAGTATCCTATTTATGTGTGCTTTATAGTATTGTAGATATTATCGCATCGTTATTCCATTACAGGAACAGTAAAGTGTTGCATGTCATAGTGTACCATACCATACGGTATTGTATTTTCTACCATAGTGTGTCTTCTAGTGTTGAATCTCTGTTTCCCAGTCAGCACCAACTGTGAGCCCTTTTTAAGCTTTGATTTCGAAACGCCACAAAGAAAGTTTGCACATAATTTGTCCTCGCAGCTCTTAAAAAAAAAAAAAGGCAGAATGACCCTTGGATGCTTATACGCACTCGATTGACACCTGATGGGAAGCCACGTTTGGAGAAACTTTGGGGGCTTGAGTGCAGTTTACTTAGCTTCTGTGAGACTTTTTGAATCCAGCTCTTCTCATGACTTGCAACTCAATCATTTTCACACTTTTACTTATCTCGGTGGTGACCATGATGCATTGCTGACTTGAACAATTGTGCCAGAAGAAGATATCCCGGTGAAATCTGGTCCCGATTTATTCAGTGTCTTGAAGAAGCTGGTGAAAAATAACTTTTCCTTTTGGCCCAGTTTTGAAAGTCTTTCTAATAGTTGTTTTTCGTAAATGTCTTTTTCCCTGACTTTTCACAAAGTGAACATACATTTTTTTCTGAGTCTTGCCACTTAACCAAAGCTAGGCGAGGACTGGATTTAAACTCTTCCCTTCAGGGGCGAATACGCAAAACAAACAGCTGAAAAAAAGGCCACTTGGCCCGGCCTTTATTCCCCACAGTGGCATCATAATAGACCGTCTGCGTCCCTTAAGGCACGCTTGATTTGCATCCACAAAGCACTCGACTAGGAGCCCATTATTCTGGGCATGGAGACAGTGCTGCAACAATGCGACCCATTGGCTTACAGTGCAGTTAATGGGTTGAAAATAACTGCTGGCCTTATGGTCTCTTCCCCCTCCAGCCTTAACGGTTGCTTTTTTGCAGGAGGGTTTTTGAGTTCGCTCAACGTCTAGACAAAAACAAAAAATGTGTTGATGCCACAAGCACATCTGGAAAGCCAGTGATATTTTGTGTTTGTCCCTTCGGGGATGAGTATTGTGTCTTTGTTTCCTGTGCTCAGTGTGTCTCTTAAGAGTTTAATTATCTACTGGTTATGTTAAATGGAGTCTTTGCTCTGTTTTTGATGTTTGAGGCAAATCTTTAGGCTTATTATATTCCTGTGGCTGAATTCCAACATGATTATTGTCATAAAAGTTATTGGCAAAGTCATGAAGAAAATCCCATTATTGTTGAAAGCAGACCCAATATCTTTTAAGAGTGCTGGGTTTAGATTGTCAGTGTTGTATATCAACGTTTTCATCCCAAGAAGCAGAGTTTTTAAGTTGTGATTTAAAAAAAAAAAAAATAGTGCAAACACATGAAACAGGGGACAATACAGCACTTCATGTAAGAGGCAGTGTTTAATAGATCTGAAGTCATTGCATTCAGGTAGTATGGTGCACAGCTTAGTCATAAAAAGCTCAGTCATGGATTATATTTCCAGCCACAGGGGTAAAACACATGTTAGAGGGAGAGCGTGTCATTTCTCTGCCTCTGTTTAAATGCACATGTCAGGAGTTTTTCAATGTCAGCTTTTCTCTTTCTTGAATCTGTCGAACAGACAACCTTCAAGGGGGAGAAACTTCAGCTCCAAATTCTTAACCAGAAACATGGTTTCCTCGTTCAGCCGCTCTGACATGTTTTGCTTAAAGAAGAGGGGAATAAAAAAGTCAGTTTGCTCTGCTGAATAAATCCTTCAGCTGCTGCCTTTCTTATCTCTTTTTTTTTTTAAACGCTTGATTTCTCTGGGATGTAGTTGATCAGACGAGAAAAACAGTTTGTCAGAGAAATTCTTGACTTGACGACTGATCAGCAGAACAGAAAGGAAAAGCTGTTCTTAGTTTGTGTGTGCCGGCCTTGTCAGCACTTTACTGGCTGTGTCGCGTGAGTCGCAAGAGCTCATATCTGACCTCCGCCCATCCAGGAGACTTTCCTTCACAAAAGCTCCAGATATGAGGCTGGAGGTGGTGATGGTGTAAGTTTACCCTGGTTGGGTTACAGCCAGGGGGCTGTATGTGGGTAAAGGAGGGTAAGGGGAGAGGATGGCACTTCAAACGCAGCCTTCAACACACCCCTGATGGAGAGCCAGAGGGGAGAGTGTAAGCTGATAGTTCCACTGATAGGAGGTACTTTGGCCAGGGTTTGGAAGAAGAAAACAAACTGGAGTAGGCCAACAGCTGCATTTAGGTCCAGCTCCTTGATGCCAAACATGATGCACCACGTTAGAGCTGGAAAATTAAACAATCTCTTTACAGGATTAGAGTAATTCTTCTAATCTCTGGAAATGGTTTTCTTCATGGGCGGAGGGAAAACCAAAGTAACTGTACGGGGCCGATTTTGGATTGCAAAGCATCTTTTGCACCGCCGGTAATCGGGTGTAACCAATGGGCATGAAAGTGTGATAGTGAAACCCTCCAAAGATGACCAATTTGTTTAAAAAAAAAAAAATGTTACACAATGTATTTTACAATGATGTTAGAGTCAGATCAGCTAGCAGCCCCCTCAAAGCCTATCATGTGTCCTTTGAAGAGCAGTGAAGTGACACAGATCTTTAACCTGAAACTGCTTCTTTTTTTTTTTACATGTTTCATACATGTTTGTTTTGAAGGAGAGGCCTCTGGATAACTTTCTTCTTGTTTAAAAACCTTGTCGACAACCCGTAGTAATCATTCAAAACATGCGATGCTAATGTTAGCAGCAGCTTGGCTTACAGCCCCAACGCACACGTCAGTCGACAGACACACATTCTTATTGTGACTGTGCATTCATGTTGTTTACAGATTTTAATTACCAGGTCAGCCTGGTTTAGGATGGGGAAAACATTCTGTGGAGAAATCCTTTTAAAACAAGCAGAGGTGATCTCAGCAGCAGCTCAGTCTGCAGCCCCTCCTGATGTATTGTGTCTGTGGTCTCTTTTGTTTCCCCAACTGTTATTGTTTGTTTTATGTGAAGAGACCTCTGCAGAAGAATCAGCTCCAGTTAAAAACCTCTTGATTGAATGACAAACTGGGGGATCCTAAATGAACTTATGAGAGCAGCAGCTCGGCTCACAGCCCCTTCAGCCCCTTGAAGAACATCACAGAGATCGCTGTTAAAATTAAACAACTTAACTCAACTCATAGAAAGCCTTGAAAAGATGTCACCTTAAGGCCACTATACTTAGCATCATCATGCCATCTGTTGTGACTACTTTCAGTCAATGTTTAAGTACACATTGTTCATGTGTTTTGTCACATCCACCCTGAGTGGAAAATAAAGCAGGCTGCATTTAAATCCAGATCCTTGAAGCCAAACAAGACGCCACATTATGGGCGTGTTGTGTGAGTCTGAGTGGGTGAAAACCAGAGAGAAAGTGTGTATTAGTCACTCCACCTGGGTGTGTCCCGCTCTCTTGTCACAGGCACGTTGTCCTCGCCACTATAGGGCCTTGTTCTGGGAACATTTTGCTGACCTTTGGTGGCAGCTGCCCCTGCCATTTGGAGACAAAGACAAATGGCTAACCACGGTGGCTGCAGCCTCCTCTGTTTCTGATCGAGGGTTGCTCTTCCTGTTGGCCTTTTTATGCAAACTGAGATACTGATATCAGGGCCCTCGATGGCAGGAAATGAATTGTTTGAGGGCTACATGTAGCCTTTGATTTATATCAGAGGGTGGTGTGGAAGCTATGGAGATGTATGAGAAATGTATGGACACATCAGCCTGAGTTCTCCTCCTGTGTGCAGCTGATTGGAGTCGGCAGAAGGAGGACAGCCTCTCTTCTTTCCAGGGCACGACACGATCTGGGTCCTCGTTCTGCAGGTGCACTCAAGCGCACAGGCGCATGCCCACACTGCTGTGAAGAAGACAACCAGAGATATAAATGGAGAAAATTGACCTCCATTTGGATGTCTTAGGCGTGTTAGTTTTCATATCTGTGCCACTGGGTGAACGTTGCACGCCCTGATGGGATTTAGACTCTGGAAAGAGAAGTCCAACTTTTACAGCCTTAGAGGTTCTTGATTCACAGTTTTCGGAGCTGTAAAATGTTTCGATTTTGTCGATCGTCTCTCTCACGTCAAAGTTAACCTTTGAACAGGCTTAAGAAAACAGTTTGCACTTGTTGCATCTTGCTGTTGGTTTTTAATTTGTAGGTAGAGAGAGTAAGTGCAAATTTTCAGGTGCAGTAAAAGTGATGGTTGCGCGTCATACTAAATACTGTGTTGTTGCTGCTGCTGCGTGACACCTTGAAGGATGTACTACAAAGCAAAGGGTTTCTTCGCACTAGCTGGCTCATCGAAACTTTTTTTTCTTTCTTTGCATGTTTTCTTCTTCTGGCCCCGTGCGACAACCGCCTGTCTTAGAGCTCTAAAACTAGAACTCTGTGGACTTTTTGTAGACCACCTCAGTCTTTCACTCTTCATCTCCACACCTCTTCTTCGATGACCTATTTTCATAGTTTCTCTCTTAGCTGCTATGAAACACGTCCAGCCTGTCGTATTGTCTGTTCATTAATGGTCCCTTTTTTGTTTCCTTCCTCTTTCACTGTACATTTTAGTTAAGCAGCTTAGCCATTAATCAGTCGGTGTGACTTTGACAATGACAGGTGGCTGATTTCACCCCCTCCTCCTCCTCCTCCTCCTCTACTGTATTACAGATGGCCTGCTCTGTTCAGTGCTGCAGGGGGTCAGTCTTTGTTAGTTTAGCTGAACACGTGATGGGAAGTTAGGGACCATGTAAATATAAGATGTTTTGTGCAGCATGCTGTCGGGATTTTCAATTCCTACAACTTCAACGAAGCTTCGAGGCGGTTTCCTGAGCTTCTCATGCACATATCTGCAAAAACACAGGTGGGTACTCAACCTGAAACTGATCTTAGCGTTTAAGGTTTGTAAAGGGAATCTCATCCCAGTGGGAATTCTCATCTAGGATTCCTGCAGCTGCATCAGGTATCAGCTGGAAGGAGGCGCAGTCGAGGAGGTGATTTATGGTATCGTGTTTCTTATTCTGCTCCACCTGCGTACAGAAAGTCCGACTAAAGCTCCACCACAACAGTCACGGGGTGGTGTGATGGATGGTGCGGCCTGTCTGCGCAGATGGACAGCCTTTAGAAGCTCGGTCGCGGATAATGGGTCTTGCAGAGACACAAAATGCTTAAGGCAACTCGAAGGAGGCATTCAGAAAGAGTGCGAGAGCTCTAAGTGCAAACTCAGAGGAAATGTATATGTGCCGTCTGGCTGCTGTAGGGAGACTGTGCATTATCGACTGGGTGATGTATAGTCTGTCTGGTGTTAACATGCAAGCAGAAAGTGGATTTATTTCCTACTCTGTGTATTGCTTTCACATGTGCAGTTTTGCAGCCCTGATTGAAATGAATTAAAAGGCGGATTTCCTGGCAGCAGGGCATGCAGTGTGTTATATCAATCTCCAGCTTCTGTGTCAATTTGTTGCCTTAGACTTTCCCCCTGTCCATCACTTTCATTTAAGGTTGTAAGTTAGGCCTTTAATTTAGTTGAAAGTTTTCAGCGATTATAAAATATGGCCTATTTTAGTGGCGTAAAACTTTCAGAAATAATCGATCACAGTCACTTTATAGAGCAAAGTAAGATGGTGCATCATAAAAGGGACGCCATTTAAACTTGTACTTGTTGCTTCTCAAAGCTACTTGTTTGAGTATTCCCTGCTAATCTTTGCAGCATGATGCAGCAAATCAGTTTCGCAGGTGAGCTTAAGTGGATGAGTTGAGATTAAAGACGAAACGAGTAAGGGATTGCTAAATGATATGCAGGTGGTCCTCATGTAGTTAGGCCTTATGTTGCGACACTTCTTCTGTGGATCCCCGTATGACGAGCAACTTTGACATTTTGCGATCGGTTTAAAAACACACGTGTCAATGAGGTGAAATGTCTTCTGTCAACATGTCCCCTCGCTGTATCCTCTCTGTCCCCCTTATGATCAGAGTTCAGCTAGTTCCCAGGAAGACATTACAGCGGTTTGCGTGTGCATGTGTTTATTTGTGCAGGGTTGATTATGTGTGTTTGTCGTTTTGCAGTCTCTGGATGCACTTTAAGTCCATCAAACAGATTTTTTTTAGAGAGAGAGAGAGAAACAGACACGCATGCAAACAAAATGAGCTTCTCTGTTTTCCCCCACCCCGCTGTGAAATGCCTGCCTCATGCCCCAAATGTTTCGATGATCTCTGTTTGGAGGAGTTTATGTTTGCACAGTTGCTCTCAAACCGTCAACTTCCACTTTATATTCCCGTCAAATCCACTGAGAAATAGTTTTCATATTCTGCTCAGAGTACACAAACAATAGTGTCTATCGGAGAGCGTTTCAGATGTAGTTACAGTGAGTGATGGTGTGGTCGGGGTGGCAGGTTTTTGTTTGTGTGGTTAAAAAAAGCAATGGCCGGAGTTATTTCAATAAACAAATGTTTTCCACGCATAGAATATATCCAGATATTAGCATACAGAAAAGTGGAATTTCCCTTTTTTTTATTTTTAAAAGGTCTAATTGACTTTGTGATGCAACATTTTTGAACATTTATCAAGAGAGGCTTGAAAGGTGCTCTTTTCAGGGAAATGCTTCAATGTTCTGCATGGAATAATCAGTGTTTTTGTCACTGGATTTTGGTAGCTTTGATGAGAGTGATTTATCAGATTTTTCATGGATTCGAAAAAAAAAAACCCTCTTTATCTTTAACCATGTCTTTTTACTGTCTGGTTGTCTGCAACATTGAAGAACAATCGGATCCTGTCAGTCACTAAAAGCAAGACGTTTCAGTGGACATACTTTGCTTGCTTGTAAATTTCCTAAAAGGATCAAGTTGCAGCCATTAAAAGTGTCTCAGCTGCATGGCCAGGCGGCAGACGCTGAAAAAATTCAAACCTACTTGTTGTTCACAAATTGGGCCCAGGTTAAAAAAAATACCAGCATGTTCCTTTAAGTTGTTCCAATTGAAGACGCTGTGCTCCCCTGCAAACATACACAGAAACAAAAAAAGGCTCCTTCTTACATAATTTAAATGTTCCAACTGTTTCAAGTGTTTCTGCGCTCACATCAACCCGCAGAATATCAGCACACCGAAATACTGGGGCTTGTTTTGCCATTAAATATGCAATGTAGCCTACTTTTTCCAGGCCTTGGACCTTTTAACTTCACTCTAACCCATAATGATGAAAGTGAGCCTGGCTGGTGTGTGTTGGAAAAGTGGCTACACGATCCAGGCGACGCTTAAGTGTGTGGTGAAACCTCTAAAACGAAGGCAAGCGGCGGTTGGCTGGAAAGCAGCCTTAACATCCCGGGGGCCGAGAACCCCACAAATCGTCGTGTTATCTGAGCGAGCAGCCAAAAAGAGAAGGAGAAAAACACCTGTGAGGAAGAGGTTGTGATGTATCAGACGGAGAGGACAGGTTTATGAGAACCACAGAAAAAGCTCTTCAGTGCAGATGATGTCATGTGAAATACGACAGCATGGAAACACTGAGGTCAGCCTTCGTTTTCATGCCAAAATCACACTCTTTCACTCTTGGCTTGGAGCTTGCACTCTACACTTACTGTACGGAGGGATGTTGGCAGCCTGCACCATTTTCCTTTTTTACATGAGGGCTATAGGACACTGAAGGAATGCAGAGTTTCAGTTACCGCAGTGACCTACAAGTGGAAACAGCCGTGGCCGCTGTAGTGGAAGTGGATTGACACATTTTTGCGAGAGAATCCCTTGACAGTCACTCAAACCTGCAGGCTTAATCTCACAAAATAACGCTGCGTGTGTGCGTGTGTGGCTGCCTCTCGCCAAATCTCATTGACTAATACCCCGGCCGCTCTGCGAGTGAGCCCGAGCCTCTATTCACTGAGACTCTGGGTTAAGTTAGCGGCTGAGTAGCTTGCTAATCTCTCTCTGCCCCGCTGATCTTCACTCTCGAGCGATTTCTGATTGTTTCACCACCACGTGCCACACAGTGACTAAACCCAGTGACTGACTCGAGATCCGCCCCCGAGTTTTGGCACCATGACCGACATTTTGAGGCTATGGGTCACTGACTCATTTGTGGTTGGTCAGGTTGACCCCCTGCTGCTGTTGGTGATCCCCGTTGAGAAGTTATTAAAAGGAACCATCCTCAGTGAGAAGAGACGTTTCTGACTTTATTTCTGTTGAAGTAGTTTTGGAGTTGCACGGCTTTTTTCACCTGAGAGCTACTTTCAAAAAATGAAAGTGGCCAAGGGCTACTTGCATCAAATCGCTTGCATTTATTTACATAGCTCAGCTGAATGAAGCTACTGTTTGTACATGTGTGAAATTGCAATAAGCCAATGCTTATCAATAATCTTAAATTCACATCAACGTCCAAGAAAACATTAGTACTTCATACTTGTTTTTAATGGGCCAAATATATGAATAGTGGGAAGAGGTGCATTAACCGTCGTCAGATTTTCATTTTTATCTTTAACACAGTCGGTCAACCTTATAGGCGAGCTACCTGTAGCTCCCGAGCGACCTGTTGGAGACCCTCGATGTAGGATATTCAACTGAAAAACAATTCCTTTTAATAAATGTGTGTCTCATTGGTGACCTTCAGTAGTCTGAGCTCAAATCCAACATGCCGCCCCGTGAATTAACTGTAAAGTTTAATCTGAACATTTTAGTGATAATTAGCAATTAAGGCCCAGTGTCCACTAAGCGTTTTCTTTTCTTCTGGTAGGTTGTCCATGTTGCTTGTTCAACTTGTTGCCAACTCTTCAGTGGAACGGGGTCAGAGTTAACTGCGTTCCAGTTGCAAGTCGGAAAAAAGCAACATGGTGTACCAGGTGTACCTTTGTTTTGTTAACTACTAACACGAGAACTTGCACGATACCATCGGTGTGATTGATTTAATTACACAAAAAGACGACTAAGCTGCTAATAAACAGTTACAGGTTAAGCTTTACTGTTGATGCACGTAGCAGACATCTTGGATTTGAACTCAGGCTGCTGAAGATTCTCCCGAGTTTCCAAGTCGGAATCCTGACTTCAGGGCGCGTTCCTGACGACGTGTCAGACTGCAACTCGGAATTTCAGACTCCCAAGATCAAATGGAACGCAGCATAACTTCTGGTTTGTATTGTGGTTGCCTAGCAACCTACACTCATAACAACAATCCTGCTGAACAAAAACATGAATAGATTTTAAAAGTACGCACAAACACCAGCGATGGTTATGAGGGCGTTGCCCATTTAAAAAAAAAAAAACATTCTGTAAGTGTTAAGGCTACAGCCGGTTAAAATACACAATTCACACTTCAGAGACAAACAATCCTTCAACATACAGAGAGGCTGCATCTGAACTCAAATTTAGCCCACTAGCTTTAAATGGAGAACACAGAGCTGTTCACTGTGCTGATAGCCCGAGACGAGGTCATCGCAGCGCTTAAGAAAATCCTGAAACGCCAAGACGAGCGCATCGCAGAGCTTGAGAAAGGACTGAGACTCCAAGACGAGCACATGGCAAAGCTTGACAATGGATTGAGAGGCCTAGGCGAGCTCATCGCAGAGCATGAGAATGAACTCAGAAGACAGCAGAGGGACGAGACGCCTCCAGCTGCTGGAGGAGATCAGTGACTCGAGGTACAGCAAAAAGACCTACTTCACCAGTGTTGAATTAACTCCCACAGAGTTGATTTCAACCCTTTTTTTTTTCAGGGTTTATATAGCTCCACACTTTCTAGAGTCAAATCAACACTTTTGAAATAGTTAAACATTTAACACTCGCTAAACAGAGTTAAAATAACACTTAGGGATTAGACAAGTAACTCTGCTACGACACCTTTTTTTACTACCTGGCTAGTGTTAGTTTCACTCCTTTAAGTGTCAGGTATTTACACTATAAAGTGTTAAAATTATTTGTAAGAATGATTTTAAATAAAAAAAGTAATTTTCAAACAGTGACATTCTATTTTCTCTGTAAATCAATACATTGTGAATGAAGGTGCAATATACAACTACCACATTATTTTTCAAGAATGTGTAGAAATTCACCAAAGCTGCATCACAAGACATGTTAAACACAAAATGTGCTTTGAAAAGTTCATCAAATGCCCAGAGGGAGCAGTTTTCCCGGCATGGGATGAGGTGCTTATCCATGGTGGTGTAGACGCTGTCAGACTTGCTCTTTTGACGTCCAACAGGGAGGAGGAGGCATGGATACCGACTCTGCTGGCTGCGGCGATGCTCCTCCAGACTGCAGCATGACTGGGGAAAAACAAATTATACACAAGGATAATGTTAATAAATTTCCCTCACAAAAACTCATTCCATCTCAGGTGAAATCAAAGTCAAAATAACTAATGAAAAAATGCATTAATTTACTCACCTTTTTCATGAAATTGCATGATGCTGTACGAGAGAATGGAGTTACTCTGCAGAACAGGAAGGAGGAGACTTGCTGCCGAGACACATACAAGTTCAATATTCATGAAAATATCAATAAAGCACCGAAGACGTTGTAACACTGATCTGTTTTGTTGTATTTTGATTGGATTGAAACATGTTTGGATAACAGTAGTGGATTGGTTCAAACTGGGTGATGTTTGAATGTAATTTCTACCTGACGACACAGAAACATTTGAAATGTTGCACCACTCATTCTTCGAACAAAGCGTTGAAACCTAGCTCTAAAATCTGGTCGTTATGGTTTATGCCAGTAGATTGCTTCACTCGGCAGCCACATGACAGGTTTTAATGTCTGCAACGTAATCCTCGAGAGCAAATGCGCTAGATCAAAGTACATCCATGGGCGCTCGGATTGTAATTGTTTCTGACAACATTAAGGGAAGGATTACTTCAAAAATAGACCTTTTTGTTAAAGCAAGACGCTTTTTTTTTTTTAACCAGCACAAGCCGTTCAATAGATCTCTTCAAACCAACCTGACTTGTTCAAAATCATGTAATCCCCCTTTAAAATTGAGCCAGAACCCAGTGAAATGTTTCACATTTAACTGAAACCAACACAGACTTGTTAAAATTCTCAAACACAATGGACCATTATGATCCAGTGCAAGGGCACCAGGTTCAAAATGTGGACCAACACAAGAGGCATTAAATCATGTAACTCTGTATGTGTGTGTTACATTACCCATAAACCCCCAGCAAGCCGGCCGGTGGGGTCTGATGGAGGTCCCGCTGGCCATCGTGGGAAAATTCCTGACGCAGCATTGTTCCGTAATTCCCACCATGTGTGGTTTTTCCCGAGCCCGGCGCTCACTGCAGGGACCGTGGAGAATCCCAGCGAGGAGAGGAGATCAACTCCTTGTAATCATAACCAGACTTCACGCACCGCGAGTGTGTGTCGGTGAGAGTGGAAGGTCAGTTAAACAACACCAGGGGAAAGCTCACACTGTAAAGAGTGCAGGTTGTTTGGACAGAGACTCACTTGTCATGGGACCAGGAGGCACTTTAAAGTCCTTGTATGATTACTTACCTACGATGAGGTGCACCACATGGGCAGCTGTGTTAGATTTGTCACGGAGGAGTACGGCTGTGCATGTTGTCAAATGTTGTGGTTCTTTCCAGTAATAAAAACAATGTAATTGATGTAAGGGGCGGCAGTAGCACGGACTTGGACTGGGAACCGGAGGGGTCGCTGGTTCACGTCCCGGTGCAGGTCACCAAACTGAAAATTGGTTTGCGAGCTGAAAAAGGTGCTCGTTAACTTCCTGAGCACTGTTGAGTTGCCCTTGAGCAAGGCACCGATCCCCTGTTGCTCCTTCATGTGCAGCCTCACTCTCTCTCTCTCTCTCCAGTGCGTAACAGAGTGTAAAAGTAATTTCCCCTCATGGGATTAATAAAGTATCGATCAAACAGAGTGGAGTCTTCAGCATTGTAGGGCTTGGATATTATTGCACCTGACAAGAACATTTTTGCACATCAGATGCTTTTACACCATGATTGTTATTGCACATTAAATGAGGAAGCAGCTCGTTTATTATTGCATTTTTAATGTGATTGCACTATGAGCAGTATTGTGAAAGGAAATACCCCCGATGCAGTGAACGCCCTGTGAAACAACTGATGTGAGGATTTCTTTAATGCACGACGCCCAATGTCCAGCAGGTAGAGTTTTAAAGAATGCTCGTTAGGATGTTCACCCATGAAGATTAGTGAGTCAGAAAAATCAGATTGGATGCAGGATAGCGGCCCTAAAGACAGTACACATGTTCTTTGGAAACATGGACGCCACAGGGTCGTTACAGTGAGGAGGCGTGTGCAGTTTAACGCGTTCGATTGTCCTAAAAGGCCTTCAGACTGAAACTCCGACATTGACGTCTTTTGAAGTGATTTCGTATTGAACCTGTGTTGAGGTCACCCGCTCCCCTCTGCAGCAGCGTCTTCTTTAAGTCGTACTTGACTTGTTTTAAAAGCGATCCCCTGATCAATACTAATGCTCCTTTCCCCAGTGAAGCTCGGCTTTGTGACCAAACATCAATCAGGCCGACTCATGGTTCACCGCGATGAAACCTCAGGAAGGCTCGGGGTCAGGGGCTGACTGAGGCCTTATCTCGCCCTGGAACCCGATTAAGATTCCTGATCAGTCAAATCTCCCCCCCCAAGTCTTGTTATTATACGCACGAGTGCTGAATTAGGAAGTTTATCCATTTTGTGTTGTGAAGTAGAGGTCACAGCCAGATTAGAGCGTCACACAGCCTTTTCCTCGCCGTGTTACACCAACTATTTCACACTTCCAGATTTGATCTTATCACCCGACACAAGCATGAGAGGAATGCACCTTTTAATCATTAATCTGCCATCTCTTGCCGCGTCACTGTGACACTGTGTTCATGCTATCATGTGCGGGTATCTTCAGAGCAGTCACGCCTCTGTGTCTGTCACATGACTGTCTTTAAAATGTTAGATCGTTGTGTCGTTATCTCACAGTGTTGTCGACGACCTGCTGTGTTTTGAACCACGTTAAATAAGCACACTCCTGAGCGAAACACACGGGGAGGATTTAACATTTTTAACATTTCATCGAATTCATTACAACACCCCTGCAGGATTATGTGGAGAGATTTGTTGATTCAGGTTTGTAGTAAGTTTCAAGGCTGTAGTCATTGATAGTGTTGTGTAGGAGGTTTACTTTTCCACTTGTGACCTCGATTTAAAAAAAAAAAACAAGATCAGGAAATCCGCTCATTTTCATGAAGGGATTTTGCAGGTTCTTAAATGTCAATATTCTGACTTTTTTGAAAGGAGCTTGAACGCAGAACTGCATCACCGTGCAAGACCGAGCAATAGTTTGCTCCCCCCCCCCCCCCCCCAAAAAAAAATCAATCTGGGGGGGCGTGGCTTGATCCGAGGCTCGTCACAACTGATTATTTGTCCAAATAATCCTCAAGTGTGTGGTGTCAATAAGAATATTTTACTGATCATAATCGAGTTGACGCCTCCCCCGTATGTAAATGTCAAAGATTCAGAATATACAAAGTACAGCATCATTACAGCATAATAGAATAAATTGTTTGAGCTGGTGATTTGGGTGGAAATCTTATAAAACAGTAAAACACCGATGACGAGCATAAACAGGAACAACTGTAAATGAAGAGCAGAATTTTGCGGGGGGTTTTTCTGTCCTCTTTGAAAGTGCCTAAGGGATGTAAGGCGCACTGATGTGCCCAATTAATGTGGCGTGTCATCATGAGTAACAAAGACCCTGTGTGGTGGTCTGTGTGTCATCTTTTCCTGTGTGTGCAGTCGGTTTGGGATCAGCCTTGTGATGTGGCCATGTTAGACTCACACTCATTACAGTTTGTGTCTATAAATAGAGGATTAGTCCATCATGCTAAATGCAAACAGTCTGATGAGTTAGACGTCTTCTGGTGTTACAGTACCACATGCATTTCTCATTCACCTCTGCTTGTTCCCGCTTACTCATGTTCTGTACTTCCCCTTCAACAATCCTGTCTTTCTTTTCCTGCTGTGACATCACCATCACCGCTGCTGGCCCGGCGCCTTGCCCTCCCACCCACTTCCCGCCTCGAACCGGAAATGAGCATGCCCCCCCGAAGGATTTGCTGTTAATGGGGGAAGTGAAGTGTGGGTGGACAAGGACACACCTGTATCCACCACACAGGAGCCTGTGTTCCCCCTCGCTCTCTTGTTGAAGTGGGCCAGCGGTGTAGGCAAGTGAAGTGCAACGAAGAAGTAACTTCTGTAGAGGCAGCGACACGCTAACACGGCACCTTTCTGGGTTGTTGTGTGTTTTTATAGTGCCAGAGGAGTCTGCTCGGCGGGAATAAAAAGGCTGCTGTTTCTAGTTAATGTCACTCAGCGTCGCCTAAAGGGGAGTTGAGGTGTTTTGACTCGACTTTCCAAAATGTTGAAAAGTCTTAATGACTTAAAGGTTCAATAGGTGCAGACTCAGATTGTCATTCAAAGTATGTTCACGTAGCACAGAAGTAAAAGATGCCTTCAAAAACTACCAGACTCCACATACAAATCAGCTGTTTTAGATGCAAAACATCAAGAGTTGCTGCGCTTCCTACAGCTGCCTCAGTAAGTGATGTTGAAGTGCTTTAGATGCTTTGTACCCAATGTTTCTGTGACGCACACAATCACAAAAAAAAACGAAACAATCGACCCATGTTCTGTGAGTAATCTTAGAGCTTTGATTCATTAAGGCTCTTACATTTACTAAGAAGTCTATTTCTGCAACAATTCTCTGTTTAATGTTGTCACAGGAGCTTTTTGTGGATGAATGCTGCAGCCATTGCCGCCTGTTTTATGACTGCAAGCTGAGGCAGTCTTTCTTTTTTTTTCTTTTTTTTTGCCACAACTGAGGTTTAAAATATTCCCAACACCACAACCTTTGTTTTTGCCCATGAGCTGGTCAAGTTTGTCTGTTCATGTTCTGCAGGCCTTCCTTTTGTTTTCAACATGGCACCAGCTGCCTGCAGGCGGGGGCGGCCCCTGTTGCTGTTGTGACTGCAGCAACTGTGTCCCCTGCAGCTGCACAGATCCATGTGTCACTGTCACACCTGTTCACCGGCCTTGTGTTGACTGAGCGTTGTCAAACGTTAACTGTGTGCAAATTACACCAGAGAGAGAGAGAGAGAGAGAGCGAGAGAGAGAGAGAGAGAGCGAGAGAGAGAGAGAGAGAGCGAGAGAGAGAGACCTGGAGGGGGAGGTGACCTGTAATCTGATGAGGCAATTGTGTACTTTTGGCTCGCATTAGTACATGACACATAAAGTCATACTCCTCCTGACACACTCTCCCTGTTCCAAGAAGTGTGTTTGCAGGAAGAAAACACACACACACACACACACACACACACACACACACACACACACACACACACACAGTCTGGCCTCATGCTGAGTTTGAACAACAGTTGCTGTGTAGAGAAAAAAAAAAAAGCAGGAACAGCTGAGGCCAGCAGGAATATCTTCCTCCTATTTAGCCATAACATCAGCTGCCTACCTCTCACACAAAAAGTAAACACACACTGTGACCAAATCATAGAGTTGATATTACCCCGGCCAGCTCAGCATGTTGTAACCCTACAACCAACAGGCTGTTTAACATGCCCTCATTATATTTTATTACCAGACTATGACTCAGCATGCAGATTGTCACAGATAGAGGAAGGCTGGGCTGCTATGACTCAGCACTGTTGTGGATGAGTTGAAATGATAGATGCTTGTCAGCATTGAGTCACAGTTGATACACAAGTTAGAGTTTCTAACTCTGACTCATGTGAATGATCAGCCTGTGTTTTCGTTTCTCGAGAATTTAAGGCCAGCTTACCACTGATCTCTTCCTTGTTCACACACGCACCTCACAGCGGGAGACTTTCCCCGTCGGGTGAGGCAAGACAAGACGTATAGAGCTTTCATGCTTGCAGAAATCTCCCACTGAGAAACTCTTTCCAGGAGGAGCTGCGTGTGTGAACGCAAGCGGCCCAGTTTTTCACTCAGACTTCACTCGGGAGTTTCTCCTGCCAGGGTTTTTTGCATTGAGTGCATGCACACGGTTTAAAACCTGTATCCATCTGAAAGCGTTCATAATGACTCGACTGCAGTGCGCGCGAGTTTAAAGGTCTTTGTAGTTTACTGAATGAAGGCCTAACGCCACATTCCTAATCTCGCAGTAATGACGGAGACTTTCTAATGAAGAGAGAGCGGCGCTTGATTGCTTTCAGAGCTCTGCGATAAGTGTCTCTCTGCCTCTACGTGTCATTTTTGTCTGTACTTAGTTAAGTCGCTCGCTCAAGCACCCTCCAAAGTTAATCCGCCGCATTCTTGCGACAGTGAAATCGACTCTGCTCTCCTTCAGCTGCTGCCTGCCAAGCCTCTGAATTCTCCCCGAGTCAGAGCCGCAGATCCAAAAGTTTTGCATTTCAGAGACTTTTTAACGACGTGACGGAGAACAGAGATTGCTTTTCTGTGGCTTTTGTCACAAAAATAGACTAAACCTCTTTATTTTTCCTCTCTTTCCAGGGGGATAAAAAGCCCGGCTACGGAGTTGAGTGGTGGTTTAATCTGACCTTTTAGCCTCAGGAGGAAGAGGAGGAGCCACTTCAGAGGTAAGACTCTGTGTAAAGAAGAGTGAGTGAATGGCTTTTCTACTTTCTGCAGGTGATCAATTCTCCAGCATAGACGGAAAAACTGTAGATGAAGCTGCCAGCGACCATTGCAGAACTCAGACGTCCTTGCACAAATGCCACGCAGTTTGTCATGTTGAAACATAGGTTGGAGCTCTATTTACGGTGGTCTCAAATGCCGGTTTTATTGCATGCGTGTCAGAGGCGTCATGTGCTCATAACATGTGTCGTCGTTTTTCAGAAAAGGGAATCCCGGTTGACAGTGTGGATCAATGTGTTTGTTGTGGTTAAAAAAAACAAAAAAACAGGCAAATCCAGAGCTGGAGGAGCGTAAAGAAGGAGGGCTTCACCCCCATGAACAGCCTCCGTCAGAAGGAGCTTGTAAACCAAAGCCAAATGAAAGAGGAGTGGAGCCTCTGAGGGTTGTGTCGGCGGGAGAGTCTTCCTCGCCGGAGGAGATAATTCCCCACTAAAGTAGAAACATGTGAGAGAACTGTAGCTGTGGTCTGAAGCAGAAAAGATGTACAGTGAGTCTTTATTTTCTCACTATCACAGATCTGAGTTGAAGAGATTTAGTCTTTCCACTTGTTTTGCAGTGCAGGAGAAGAAACAGCCGTTTTTTTTTTAATCCTCTGGACATCAGTAAATCCCCCTTTTTTTTACAATTTAAACATTGATAACGCGCAAAGAAATCAGTTCTAGATTCCTTTGCTGCTCGGCATTGGTTGCTGTGCAGAAAAAAGTGAGTCAGAATTGAGGCCATGAACTTTTTCTCAACTTAACGTGTAAGAAAAATGAAAAGAAGTGAATCACAGTTGCTACAGGGAGTTATATAACAGGCCCAGGGCTGAGTACACAAGGAGGCACACAAATCATAATGTTGTAGAAGAATGAACGGAAGCGAAATCAAACAACTTAAGAAACAAAACGGTCCTTCACAGTTTCTGCAGGCAGTCAAGATGTTGATATACACACTGTCAATAAGACAAACATCCGAGGAAAGATGCAGGACTCATCACCTGAACCCTTTCTTCTTCTTTACCTCATTTGGCTGATCATTATTTAAAATCTGGCTTTAGACATCAATATGAAGCTTTGGCTTTTCAGTTGTCAATTTTCACCTTTATAAACTATCATGACTCATCTGTAAGATGCATGTTTATCAGAATTTCTCAAAAGCACCGGCTGTTAGCTGGATAATCTAACATTTCCAGGCAACATTTATTTGCTGCTTCATGTCACGTCACCAAAAGTGTTTGACATTTAACCAGTGAAGGTAATCAAAGTTAGTGGCAGCTCAGCTTGCAGCTCCCTCAGGTCGACCAAAAGCATGAGACATTTTGAACCTCAGTCTGCTTCATTCAGTAATAAAACTAGTTTTTATTTACTGTGTCTAATGTTTTGGAGAGGGAGGAGACTTGTGTGGGTAATTCGGCTCCTAGTAAAAAGCCCTTAAAAGATAAACATGAAAGGATTCTTGACCTAAAAACAAGCCGAACTTGAAAAGTTTGCAGCACTTGGGCCTGCAGCCCCTCCTGACATCCTGCTCCTGCTGGAGAGGAGCGCCTGAGAACGATTTTTATTTTCTAATGCCAGAGATGAGGGAACAGCTGGGAAGATTCAGCTCCCAGTAAAAACTCTCAGAATAAGAGAAACTAAAGTGTCATTCGGCAAATATTTACAGCCTGCTGTGCTTTATGTAACAGTGCAGTTTCACACAGGACTCTCTGATGGCTGCAAGACGTCTCTGCATCTTTCTCCGATTCAGAATCTCTCAGCGCCACAGCTGTTTTACTGGCACCTGGTACCAGTGTTTTCTTCTTTTCTTTTTAAATGGTGGTTAGCAAACAGCTTCCAGCTGTGCTGCAGCCACCTACAAAACGTAAAAACAATGGAAAAATCAGATAATAAGATAATATTCCCATGAACTTTCTGATTTTTTTTCCCATAGATTTGTGACTATTGTAATATTTGAAAATCATGCCCCATCCCTCTTCTACAGACTAAATGTGAGGAGACTCCTTGCTATTGCGAACCCTTGCTTAGACTTGAGTTTTTTCAGGCTAAAAGCTACAAACCTCAGCTTGTCAAGGATTTAAAAATGTCCTTCAGGAGGTGGGAGGTGAGACTGGCCAAAGGCGCAGACACATTTTTTGACGTTTAGTGTAAAGAGCTCAGTGGAAGGAAGAAGCTGCTTTTTAAACAGCGGGACCTCGGCAGAGATGAACCCTGAGGCAGAGAGTCAGATACCTGCATCCTGTAGACTTCAACTGTTCCAGGAAGAAGAGGGTTAAAGAGGTTCATGAAGGGTTCTTCAGCTGTGTGTGTTTGTGTCAGTAAGTGTCGTGTGTGAGGGTTGCAGCTGCCATGTGGAGATGCTTACTAAATGTGACACTCAGCTGTCAATACTGTTCAACATGCTCATCACACATGCAGCGTTAACGCGTCACCGCTCTGAGTGTTTGCTACTGCGCCTCATTCAAGCGTTGGGCGCTCTTTATAAAGAGATCGTCCTTGAAACCATCCCCCTCGCTTTGCCGAAGACACATGCAAGTAAATGCTCAAGTGTGTGTGTGTGTGCGTGCGTGAATTCCAAGTTTGATAGGACGGCAGAGTTGGCCCGACAGGAATGCCGTAGGAGGTGGTGTGTGGCAGGAAACAGGCTGGCACATATTTTGGTTTCTGCTTGATGCCACGCACAAACACACCCTTGGACAGTTGCTTTGGACGGAGATAACAAGACGCTTTTCAGCAGCAGCCAATCAGAGGCCAGCTGTAGGGGTTCAGATTTAAAGGGCAGATGGGAAACGTAGTTAGCTAACAGTGTAAGATATTCCCAGCTGGCATTTCTCATTGCACATGCTTGGCGTGTTGCAGAGGGGAATCTTGTTCATGCATGTGTGTGTGTGTGTGTGTGTGTTGCTCGTGCAGTATGTATACCCACTGTGCTTTGTATTCCCTAACAGGTGGCAGATGTAAACCTTCTGTTATGCTCGACCAAGCAGCGAAAAGGATGATGAAAAATACAATCTGTTGACAGCATAATGATTTTATTTATGTGGAGTCGATCAAAACAGAGGATGGGAGGGCTTTGAACACTTTGAAACCGGCACGTGGTGTGCTTAAAGTTTCATTTTAGGGTCAAGAAGTGTCCGAAGACAAAACTTAATTGACAAGAACAGCAATTTAATCTCGTAGAACATGAACTGGTTCGTTTTACTTCACAGCACTGCAGCACTTTGAACCAGAGCAGTCAGCCTCATCTTTTGAACCAGAGCCTGTTTTTAATGTCTGGCTTCTTCTCAGCAGTCTGCTGCTGCAGTGCTGCATCATGTTTAAAGCTGTGTGTGTGTGTGTGTGTGTGTGTGTGTGTGTGTGTGTGTGTGTGTGTGTGTGTGTCTGAATCCACTGCAGCAGACCACCTGTGCCCCTGTGTATATTTAAGTATATGTGGACGTAACCCGATCTCCTGAGGGCTGGGACAAGACTATTGATTTCACATTTGGACTGACGCCCTGCAGGGAAGCTGACACATCATTGCTGTGTTTGTGTGCAAGGAGGGGGGGGGGGGGGAGAGGGAGGCTGACAGTCAGAAACAGGGAGAGAGAGAAAAAAAAGACACAGAAAAGGGGGGCAAGAACTTTGCAGACTTTTCTGGATATGTTTTGTAGCCTGCACGGAACACCTTTATTCTTTTAACCTGAAGCTGCGTTCATAAGACAGTCTATGCGCACGTTTTCTGAAGCACATTTTAATCCTAGAGACAATGCAAAGTTGCAAATAACAAGACAAACTTGTGCCATGAAAGGTTTCACATCGAATTTGTCATGTACGATTAAAATGTTTTGCAGCTTGTAACCCTGCATCAAAAAAAGCCCAATCCGTGTTGACATTTGCGGTAATAGCTGTTTTCTTGGCTTACTTTGCAGACAGATTTCTGCTACGAGTTGTCAGCATGCCAAGCTGTCGTGGCACGCCAAAGACATGTTTAATGCTTTGAAGTCACACAAGTAAAAGGTTTATTTTGGGTCGTGAAATGTGGAAAGTCAGATTTTTCGCCGACACTAGACTCCCTGGATTCAGAAACATTTGGTCAGAAACAGTCCTGGTGCTGGACCACGCTAATCTGAGTTTTTTTGTCTTTGCCAGCATGTCATCAAACATGACACTGATAGAGCTCATGTAGCTGAATGCTAGTCTGCCCTGCACAGCGCCTGCAGAAATTCATTGAACCGAACACAGTTGATGTTATGAACCCAGACATTACGACGCCTGATGTTACAATATATCTAAACATGGTGATATCTGCGGGCTTATGTTCAACAGATGCAAATAAGCACATGTTTGTTTTGCATACGATGTAAACACAGCTTAACATGAGCTATAGGAGAATGACGCAGATCCATCAGCTGGATGCTCCGTGGTTATATGAGAGACAGATGGATATGTTGCACTCGGGGAAGTGGAAACATCGCATCAATATGTCTGTTAATGCTGAGGATCCAGGCCCGGGATGCGGGGAGATTGCCGCATGTCAGAAGCGAAGGATTCATTGTGTGTGAAGCCTCTTCCTCGGCGATGCAGGGCAGCTGAATTTGCCTCGCTGTTGATGTTCGGCGTGCTCTCATGGCCGCCCCACCAGTGACCGTGCATTTTCACACTCGTTTCAGTTTCTCGTCTCAGTTTCCTCCCTCTCCATCTGTCTGCCTCTGACATCCTCCCCATCTCCCCCCCACCCCACACACACACACTCTTTTCTCTGCCCCTCCTTTCTAATTGGCTGTATAAGCCAGAGCGGTCTCACAGTGTCACGCTGTGCTTCACTGAGCTCGTATGTGTGTGTTAGCAGGCTGTTGGTCGCTCTTGACTAATGGCAGTGTAGCTTCTGTGTTGGCCATGAGGTCTTCGCCTTTATTCACAGCCTAATAGCCGGCCCCCTCCCTCCATTATTGCACCTATCCATCATTCCCTCCATGGCTCCCCCCCCTGCTTCCTCGTTGGCCTGTTGCCTTTGCCATCACTCTTCCACCATCAGTCCTTCCTTCTCCCCCTCTCCGCCTGTGTGACATGTTCTACATGCAAAACGTTGACAGAGACAGTCCTTATTTTTCAATACCAAAACAAGACATTTAATGAAACACCGGAAAATACATGCGGTGACAAGGATCCACGTTTGCATGGTTGAGATGTATTATCCTGAAGGAGATTGTCAAGCTGTTATCTTTGCACATTTCTGGGATTGTTTGAAAGCCGTCGGATTGTTTGACAGCAGATAGACAGCGGCAATGTTTCAGGCTTCCTGCTGCGCTGAGCTTATTCATGATGCAACTATTTCAACATAATGTGGAAAACAAATCCTATTGGGATTATTTTTGCACGATTTTGCGATTCACTATCAGTTTGGGATGATCATTTTGGCATCTTTGTTTTTGTTTTTACTGACAGAACGCACACAATCATTATTTGGCATATGTTGAAGCTGTGAACAAACAAACATTTTATTCGAAGATGAACTCAAAGCTTCATTTGGCTGATAGGAAAACAATTTAAACAGTTGGGTAAGCTCACCGTGTCGTTGCTCATTGCAACTCTTTTATCATTTAGAGTTTAAGAGGAGTGTTCAGACCAGAAACAAAAGTGGAATACAAAGTGGATGCAAATATGCAAACTCTTGTGATGCTGTGCTCCAAAAACCTTTCAGCATTTAGATTTTCCTGAAGTCCTCAGATCGCATCAGAATGGGTTTAGTCTAAACTCCTTCAAAATAAAAGCTTTTCTTGTCTACTTGAGGAAAGAACATACTGTAAGGTCTACATTTTTATGACTCTGCATGCCCACTTAGTTATATCCGCATCCTTTCATTATTATTTCATCGAGGAAACATATTGAGCAGCTTGACTTTTTTTACGAGTAAACAAAGAAGATCCTGCAGAAAAACTCATGTGAGGGGAAAAATGTGCCTCTGTTGTCGTCTGAAAACAGAACAAGTTAGCTTACTTTCATGCCTGGTTGTGGACTTTTCGTCTGCATGAAGTTTGAAATAGAAAAACATGAATAGCAAATGGAAAAAATGTGATGCAAGTTGGTTAGATCCAAACTGACTTTCAATTCCGGTATTCAGTGAAAGAAATTCATGAGAGAGCAAGGACAATCACAGGTTTACTTGTCTAACCTTTTCGGGCTGCATCCACCCATTTCCCATTCGTCATACAAACACGGAGAGTATTACGCAATTCCCAGCGTCAGACTTCACTGGACACTACGGGTCAGTCGAGGTTGAGTAGCCGCCCACACCCTGTCGGACTTTGAGCTGCCGCCCTGTTCAAAGAGTTTCTTTTACTTGCACTTTTGATGTTACAGCTTCTTTCCACTTTTAACTTGGGAGTGATGACTCTCTGACAGGGTGACGCTGGTTACTGGTCTTCTCTCTCCTGGTGTTTGTACACATGAAGGGAGTCGACCTGGGAAAAAAAAAAAAAAAAAAAAGGCAAGGCAGTGGAAAAATAAAGACGGGATGGGGGCGGAAATGAGCAAATAACCACAAACCGCTCTGAAAACATGAGGCTGGAAATAACCATCATCACATGCTCCTACTGTATCTGTTTTATATGATATTAAATATAGCAGCTATAAAATCGTTCTCCCTCCCTGACAGACACTTTGTATTTGCCTCTCCACATCCTGAGGCGAGCTCCTGTCTTTAAACGGCCCGGGCTGTGACACAGGACGTCATTATGATATCTTGACACTTGTCATCGTCTGTGTGTGTGTGTTTTATGGTCGGGTTTATGGGCCGTGATGACAATCAGACACTAGTATGTGTAAGAGGTGATTCACCGTCTGACCGGCAGGATGATGGGGTGACATTGGAGAGAGACAGAAAGGAGGTCAGAAAGAGAGGAGGTGAAACGAGCTGTATTAGAGATTAATTTAAACATTCCTCCTGCACCATCTAACTCTGACTCTCTAGAAAATATGACGCAGCGATGGTTCGCTTGTGTTCGCCCTCTGATTTTAACATGAATTGATGATTAACCTCCTCCTTTCCACGTCATATGCACATTCTTCAAATACCTTTCCCAGTCCAGAGGTTTGTGCTTCGTTTGTTAATACTGTGAGTCGTTCATGGTCCATTCTGTGCGAGCTTGAGAAGAAAGAGGCTAAAGCCAAAGTTTTTTTTAAAGGTTTATTTTTTGGGCTTTTTGTGGCTTTGCTTGAGAGACAGGACAGTGGATATAGTCAGACATCAGAGAGAGTGGGGATTGATATGCGGCAAAGGAGCAAGAGGTCAGATACATGTCTACATTTCACAGATATGTCGGCAACTTTTCAGTATTGAAACATTTCTGCTGTCTTGTTTTGTGTATTAAAATATGCGGGGGCGCCGGAGGAGGGACACTAATATGTGGCTGTTTGATGAAAAGATTATCGATCTCTCTGAGGCTATTTGTGATATTGGACTTTAAAAATCAGCCCTGACTTGACTTGACTTGCACCAGCATCTCTTACTCTTTGTCACACACACACACACACAGAGTTCCGGGGGGGACACATTGTAGCTCTGCTGGACCCGGTGGGGAATGACTTGTGTTTGGAGCTATTTCTAGCCACGTGGATGCTAAATTTTTTAAATGCGACCTCTGTTTGAGCTCAGCCTCTGGAGACCCGTGTCAGTGTGAGCGATTGTGTCCCACTAAACTCTTGTGAATTCCCCCTGAACCTATTTGACGCTTACTTAGTACCATTGCACAGCGCGCCTCGTGAGCGTTCAATGTGTTTCTACGTTTGCTTTGCAGGTTTCTTATCTAATTCCAAGTCCTTTCCTGTCTTTGTTCTCCATTTTGGCGATATCAAGGGACGATATCATGAGTTAAGAGGACTTATTTTGCTGTCAGACATTTGCATAAAGTTTACATTTATGAAGAAATCTGCAAGGAGATGATGATGTTGCTGGATTTTCTTCTTAGTGAAGATGATGAAATCCAGTGAACTGATGCATGTTGATTGAGTACCATACACATGATGCATTTAAGTGAAGCATTTGGTTCTACAATAGTCTAATTCAAAGTGCTTTACCACTCGTCCGTCATCGCAGCGAGAGCATCTGGCCCACAATAGTGTTTACACAACGAAGGTCATATTCCACAGCCCAGCCCTCCTGTTTCCTGTGTGACTGAAATATGAAAGGATTTTTATTTGTTACTCAAATGTCAGGAGCAGTTCATCATTTGAATGCAAGCTGGGAACCAGGCAGGTGGTGACAAAGTCGCTGACTAGACACTTTGTGTAGCACTTTGAGGTTAGCATGATTGTGTGCATGAAAGGTTCAGTCCAGCAAACAGGATGCAAACATTCACATGAAAAATATAAAGAAGAATATGAAGAGATTATCCATCAGGCATTTCCTGCAGGGCTAAAAGCCAAAGCAAACAGGAAATGATGCCCTCTCAGTCCTCCGGACATTTTCACATGAAGAACTTATCTCTCTCTATACTGAGACCCCGTTTGTTTGCCGGTGAAAACAGTCACTGGATCTATAACACTAAACGAGACGTGGGGCTGAAAGCTGTGGTGGACGATTGTGCTGCAAGCGCTTTAACTATTTCCATTAGGAGAAACATGGAAGACACATGCAAAGCTGTGAAACAAAAGCAACAATTGCATGAAAAAGGACGAAATATAATACAAGTAAATATGCTGCAAATACGATTAACGATGCAAAGTCAAATAAGCCTTGTAGACTCAGACAGCAGCTGGAAAAGAAGAAGGCTGCACATCTGTAGGAGCACTCAGTGGAACAGTTTGTTATCGAGAGGGGAGACTGAGGGAGATGCGATGGTTAACTTGTTGTTTGGAGGGGAGCGTCGCATCGTTTTACAACAGGGAGGAGCGTTTACACCACAGGAGCCAGCAGATTCAAAGTGAGTGGAGTCTGACACCTGCTCAGGTCTCCAGAGATGGGGTTATACTGATTCCTGACATTCCTCTCCCTCCTCTTGCACTCCCACTTTCCCCTGACACCGTGCATATTTCTCTGCATGGTGTCAGAGTCCAGGTCAACCAGGTCTTGTATATTCCAAATGCTCGTATTGCAGCAGCAAATATTTATTGTGCAGCACTTATGTAAGGTGTTTCAGACACTCCTGATCCTGTAGTTCATGACATCACTCAGGAAGCACACATTTTTAACTGCGCACATTGAGAATCATGTTATTTGATTTGTGTTTTCTGCGTAACTCTTTGTTTTCATGGTTGCCCGTCTGTTTGTTTTTACTGTATGTAAGATGCACAGGGCTGTGTGTTTCCTCTGCACTGTCCCCCCGAGGCAGATGTTCTTGTCGTTTCCACAGTCCAGTCTCTCTATTTATGCACTTTAATGCAACCCACAGTTTTCAAACCAAAAGGTGTTTAGATCTCCTCTGAAAAATCTCAATCATGTTTGTGTATCTTAGTGTTGAGTTGTGAAATGCAACCTGATGGGAAAAGCGCTGAAATTGATGTAATGAGCGACTTTAATCCACTTTCCCATGAGTCTTGTGTTGTCAGAAAGTGAGAAACTTCTCCTCTAACTCGTCCCTTTCTGTGGAGAAGAAGAGGTTGTGGTTGTTCTTCCCACATTCACATGAACGTGAACCAAATAAACAGCAGTGTTTTGTTTCCATTGTGTGAACTGAATCAAGGAAGGAGCAAACCACGGAGACCCAATCTGACCTCTGATGTCATGTTGAACTCTCTCTGTGTCTGTGTCACACCCAAACACTGCTGTGTCTTTTCTTTTAGGCTGTTTCTGATCAATCCCGCCCTCTCTCACTCTGTGGATTAACTTTCACTCCTTACTTCTTCTCCTCTTGTTTGCAGTTGTGATCGCCGGCATTTGTTTTGAAAATAGCTCACAGGCAGCGTCAGTCATTATGGAAGTGTGACCTATCATCATATGACAAGAAGATGAACCAATGATGCTGTGTGTCTTATTTATTGGCCGACTTTCTTGGACCAAAACAACAGTGTTTGCCTCATTCAGTGTAGCTCAACTGTAGCCTGTTGCCTGATCAGAAACATTTTAAACATGCATCCAGATTTCAAACAACAGTGAGTTTGCTTGCAATTTTTGACAGTATAAAAAAAGAAATTGCTCAATATCGGGTATATATAATTTAATATGCCTGTTCTGCTGTCTGTGCAGGGACTCAACATCTTTAGCAATCCTCCTGACTCTCTCTGATATGAGACGACTTATTCTAAAGATAGACACCTCCCCCTCCTCCTCCTCTTTCTCTATCTCTTCATCCTCCTCAGCACCGGATGTTTGCTTGACTTTCTCTTCGATTCAGAGAGATTCTTTCCCCCCACAACGCAGGTTTTATCTTCCCTTCCTTTCACTTCTTGCGTCCCGTTACATCTGCAAGAGCTGCATGTGTTCGCATTGGGGGGGACAGAAAAAGTCTGCAGAGCGAGACTCCTCGGGGATGGCACCTTTTGATCTTTAGCCTCTCACCCTCAGACCTCTGAGCTGCCGGGCAGCCGCAGGAGACAGATGAGAGCCGGTCATGCTCAGACAACAGAGATGGACCGTGCAGGATCAGGAGGGCCAAAAGGCCAATGGCTGTTGTTTGGTTTGCGATGATGCCTGTAGGAGTGTGTTTGCACGCGCACGCACACGCACACACTGCACTCGCTCTCAGGTCGTGCTCCATGAGCTTAAAAGCAGGGCCTCAGGTGGTAATTCACTTAAACCTGCACCATCATCTGCTGCATGAGGCTGTGATTCCATTAGAATGACAGCAGCAGAGCTATTTTCAAAGTGCTTGTTTCTCTCTTTGTGTGTGCATCATTTTCCTTTTGTTCTGTTTCCCTCTCATAGTTTCTTTTAAAAAAGCACCAGCAGCATGCACGCATTTCTCTGTGCTGTCTATCTGCAGAAGTGTTTAACTATTGTGAAGCACCCGTAGGCTCATTGCTGTTTAAACACAGCTGTTAAAGTGTCCTGCAGTTGGGCTCATTTCTTTCAGGCTTATTTACATATGGAAGCACCTCCAGAGAGCATTGGCAAACACAATGGAAGCTCATTTGATTTGAGTCACTTCCTCTTCCTGCGTCTGCCTGCAGACAGCCATGATGTCATCCCCTCCAGCAAGGATGCTCTTTTTATTAGAGTCCGGTCAATGTGATTTATCTGATCCTAGCATCATGAAAAATCTGATTGTAGCTAAAGCAGGCATTGTACCTTTAACACAAATATATTTTGAGGAACAGAGTCTTATTCAATCTCATATATTTGCAGCTTTTCTGAGGGATTCCTAATGGATATCTCTGTCACAATAAGGACTCTTATGAAGTCACATTGGAGGGTCACTACAGAGGATATTTTCCTTTGTTTGTGTGGCTCTTTGCTTTTCAAACTACAGTATGCTGAACTTGTCGCGTTATCCCAAAAGATACAGCGAGTGCATGAAGGGCTGGAAAGGGTCTCCCTCTCCCCCTCCCGTCCCCAATAAGTGGCACGGATAACCGAAGGACAGCTGGAGTTTTCTGATGAGAAACAGGCCATGAGGGAAATTAGGAATTCTGCACATCCTGGCCATTTCCTGTGCCGACTCCCACACTCACATACTCACTGTATACGAGTGCACGGACACCATCTCACACACACAAATATACACACATGTTCAGTTGTTTTAGTTGGTCTTATACAGGAAACCGTCAATCATAAACACTGAAATGCGCACACACAAACGGAGTGAAACGGGCTGAGATGGGAGGTCGAGGGAGGATTTTTTTTGTGGCTTAAAGGAGCAGAGCGTGTGTGCCGTCTGGAATGTGATGTGAAACAAGCGCCCCTCAGCTGCTCTGAGTGTGTGTGTGTTTGTCTTCAGCTGACCGATTTTCAATGGTGCTGCTATCATATTCCTGTTTGCTTTGCCAAACGCTGCCGGTTTTATTGCCTTTTCACCTCCTGGCTGTTTTATTACCTGCTTTTATCACCTGACAATCAAGCACAACTTTAAGATTGCTCTCATGTATGCCGTGCAGCAACACACGCACGCACACGCGCGCGCACGTGAAGTCACACATGCAGATTTTGCAGGATCAAAAGAACAGGGGTCGTCAGAGGGGTTAATCCTGGTTTGGTACAGTCCCCACCAGTGACTGACACCATACAGCGTGGTTAACAGGAAGGACTGACACCATGTGCAAACATCAATGGGATTACTCTGGAATAATCCATCTGTGAGGGCAGTATTGGGGGTAACAGGACTGTACCAAGTCATCATGATACAATGTTGCTCAATGTAAAGTAAACAACCAGTGCAGGTGTGTGTGTGTGTGTGTATGAATGCAACCAATCTATCGACTCCCTTGCTGACCTAGAAAAGATCTCAAGATACTAGTTTGACCCAGAAATAGGAATAAATGGCTTTTAGTGATAAGACGATGTATGTTTCCTAAGCTTGAATCTACTAAAATGTTCTCTTTATAGACTTTGTGTGTGTATTAAGAAGGCTGCTTTCTTTAAAAAGAAGTTTATTAAATAATATGTAACATTAGCGTACATGATAACCTAAATCTAGTGACAATCATCTACTCAGTTGTAATGTTCTGCTGTACGTGCTGCAGACAGTGCTGAGAAGATGGTGAACTGTAGAGTTGGGCTGCCCTCTTATGGACAAACCATGCAATGGCACCATTACGCCATAACACAATGTGAACTCACTGACTGGGACACCATTATTCACCGTTGTGTTATCAATGTGAATATACAAAGGCAGTGTGAATGTGTAGGTGTGACATGCCGTGTATGCCCAGGTTGGGTGGTTTTATTTTGTCATTTATTCCTAAGTGACAACATGAAACTCCCCGCCTTCATATTTTAACCTGATACGAGACAGCTGGAAGTTGCAGGCTAAAGTGCCTTCTTTTCCCCTTTGGTTGGATAGAGGATGAGTTTATTTTTAACATGCAAAGGAGACGAATGTTCACTAAACAAATCGACCAGAATGATTGATGGTAGGAATATCCGACCTATCCAAAGAGATCTGTTCTTTTGCATCACAAGGCGAACTGCTGCTCTGTGTTGCAGTTCAGCCACTTCCCTTTACCTCCAGTAGAGGGAGCGCTGTCATCACCTTTGACTGAACACAGCTGGGCTCTCAGCCTGCCATGTTTTTTTTTTTTTTTTTACTCACTCCCCATTTAGCCCACAACAGCACCTTCTAGTGTTGTTCAGGGTGGTTTGATTGACGTCTCCTCCACATGTGTAGTGACTAACTGCAGGTTTATTGATCCCACAGGTGATCAAAACATCCATTTAGTCCTCCTGCATACCATCAACCTTTTTTTTTCCTTTGGGGGGGTGGGGGGGGGGGTGGAAGTGTTGGGTGTGTCAGCAGAGCATACGACACACTACAGGGCACACCAGCGATCCAAATGCACTGGGTGCCCGCTAGGGGTCCGTGAGCGGTTGTCATGGTAACAGGCAGTGCGGTTGGCATGAGCTTGAAGGGTTTTTTTTCTTCTTTTTTCTCTTTTAGATCATCCCTGCTACGTGGGTGTGATCTGATAGTGTGTGAGGTTTTTTTTTTGTTTTTTTTTTCCGCACATGTGTGGAATCATCTGACGTTTGTCTTTCTTCCTGTGTGTTTGTGTGTAAAGATGGAGCAGGTATCAGACGACGAGCTGGACCATGGAGCCGAGGAGGACAGTGATAAGGAAGACCAGGACCTGGACAAGATGTTTGGCGCCTGGCTGGGAGAGCTGGACAAACTCACACAGGTTAGACACACACACACACACACACACACACACACACACACACACACACACACACACACACACACACACACACACACACACACACACACACAGGGAAAGAGAGTGTCTGTTACATACTCACACAGGTAGAAAGAGCAGACAGAGAGGAAGGGGCTGTCTCCATAGCAACCTTAACACTGCTAATCCCATCTCCCTTTACTGTATCCTAGCAACTCCCCTCCCACCACCTCTTTGTATTGTGTGTTTGTGCAGGTTTGCGTCAGTGTGTGTGTGTGTGTGTGTGATAAGGGAGTCTCTAGCAGACAGACAGGGTTGCTTAGATCCTGTGCATTTCATTGTAATGTTAGAGTGTGTTTTTTGAATACATGCACATCATTATTTGTGTGTTTGTGTGTGTTTTCTGCAGAGTCTAGATGACGGCAGGCCGCAGAAAGCTCTGCAGAAGCCTCCTCTCAGGCAGGAGACAAACATGGCCAACTTCTCGTACCGCTTCTCCATGTATAACATAAACGGTGAGACCTTGTTCATCCCTCACATTGATCCAAAAATGACAAACAAATGAACATTTTATTCCTTTACCTTTCTCCTTGCAGAGGCGTTGAACCAGGGCGACACGGTGGACCTTGACGCCCTGATGGCCGACCTGTGCTCCATCGAACAGGAGCTCAGCACCATCTCCAAACCAAACACTCGTGGTCAGACAAAAAGCCAGCGAGGCCCCGGGGGCCGCAGTGCCAGCACCAAACACACAGGCACCAGTGGAGGGGGAAGCAGCGGAGGTAATCCCGCCGAATAATCAGCAGTAACAAATAACAGTGGTGCTGCATTAGATATTTTCCCCAACAATAAATAAAACAATGACTCTGCCTTCTCCTAAACATGAGTATAAGCATATCACCCCCTCTTTGTAATCAGTGTTACCAGATCCAGACAGACAAACAAGTATTCAGACCCAAACACAGAAATATTCAGCAGATGAATATTTAGCTTGTCTTTTAGCATCAGTCTGAAAGACACGCTACAGTTTACGGCATGTGCAAGAAAATCAGAAAATAGCATTTCAAGCACATCCTCTGAGGATTCTTTTAAAGAAGTTTTAGGTCATTTTGCAACATTTGAAAGGTGTAGAAAAATGTTACATGCAGGATGCAAACTCAGTTATTCAGTTTCAGTTAGCACTCATCTTTTCATGTGGGTGGTGTATCCAGTCGCTGCAAGAGCAGAATGATCGATTTATAAAAGGTATTTTTTCCCCCTTTTTTATGTAAAGGTCAAGAGGAAATGAACACATTCAGAATAGTAACAAAGAAATGGTTGACGATAAGCTATTGGACATACATTGATCGATTGCCCCCAAAGGAATATGTTACATCCTGTTTTACAGCTGCAAATGTGGCGAGGTTTAAATGATAGACTTGGTCAATAAGATGCATCACATAACATGAACATCATCTTCAAATGATTTCCCTCTCCATCTGAGCTGTTAAAACTTTAAACTCTCCAACAGGCAGCGCAAGCAGCAGCACCAGAGCTTCACCGGCCAACACAGTCAGAGGTGGCAGCGTCAACGCTCGCCCCGCTGCCTCCAACATCTCCCTGGATGACATCACCTCTCAGCTGGAGAAGGCCTCCCTCAGCATGGACGAGGCCGCACGTCAAACCTCCTCCTCTTCCTCCTCCTCCTCTTCTTCCTTCTCCTCGACCACGCTGCGGCGCCCCTCGTCGGGCTCTTCTGGAGGGGGTCAGCATCGGAGGACGGGCTCGGTGGGCGCCGCCAGCGAGCAGGAGGCTCCGTCCCAGAGGAGCAGCGTGAACTCGGCCTGTGCCTCGGCGTCCAGCATGGACTCACTGGACATCGATAAAGTGATGCCAAGTGGAGAGGGGGAGGGGCAAGGCAGCCCGAGCACGCAGGGCCAGAACCAGACGAGCACGGAGGTATGACCAAATATTCAATCTGGTATCAAAAAGTACCAAAGCTTCATACTTTCAACCCCACATCACACAAAAGAAATCAGAGAGTTAGATATTATTACGAGCTGATGAGAAAGTGTGAGTGAGAAAGATGGTGAGTAAAACCTGCATAAATCAGGTCATTTTTAGATTTTATTTGGAAGAGAACACGAGCACTTTCTTTCTTTCTTTCTGTATTTGTAAGACACTCACGACTCAAACCTCTGAACTGACCTCAATCCGGCTCTGATCCTGCATGTTTAACCACTCAGCATGTTGTTTTAAAGAAAACTCTGTGCTGTAAGTGTGTTCACAGTCAATGCACAATGCTGCTGATGTGTTGTGCATTGCATTGCGTGTTAAATATGCATTGTAATCTATTAGGATAGGAAACGTGGATTACAATGTCAACATCTACCATTCATATGTACCCGTGTTCACTCACACAGCATGCTGACTCTCTAACAAAAGCAAACTATCCTCCAAGATATGTTCAAGAGGTCAGAATCCATGCCAGACATACTCTTTGGAAACAGAAATCACTGAAGAGTCAAAATGATTGATGCTAAATATCTTGCATGTCCCCTGCACCTCCCTGCATGTCACCATGTTATCTTTGTTTGCATCCTTTCCTATAATCTGTTGTCTCTGTCCACACACACCTCGGTGTCTGCACCTCCCAGCATGTCACACTGCGGCGGGCCAACGGTAACACGGCCAGGCGGCAGCTTGACTTCACCTCACGAGAGGGCGAAGTGGATCGGGCCACTGTAAGTGCATGTGTGTGAGCGTGCATGTGTGCATGCATGCATTTTGACGTTTACACATATAAAGTAAGGCTGCAGGTTAAAGGGTTATTTAGTCATTTGAAACTGGGCTTTTATTCCTGCTTATTCTGGGGCCAAGAAAATGACAAATACGTGTACAAAATATAAGATTTGAAATTGAGCCGGACGATTGCCTCTGCTGGTGGTCGCAAAACAGGCAGCGATGGCTTAATCATACCTACTCAGATTGATTGTTTTTACCACTAACATGCACATTATGGAGAAGGATTCCTGCAGAGTAAGACGCTTTTTCTTAATCCAGAATCAGTCGTCTTAAAGCTTTCTTAAAACAAGCAGACAAAATCCTTAACTTAACTTCAAAGAACATGGGGGTCTGTGAGCGCTGGTGCCTGGACTGTGGAGGATTTTTGTAGTGTTGAATAACCAGTTGATAAGAAGGACAATATAAAAGTCATGTAAAGACCAACAATCTGACAGATCGAGTCAGTAGAGGACCAGCAACTCGTTTTTCTGAATTGAGTTTGTTGGCTGTGAAGAAGTCAATAAATACAGCCGTTTCTAATGAAAGAAAAACTATTTTTACGTTTAAGCAATAGGTCTACCTCTGTAGAAACCTTGCTGTCATGATGTCAGAGCCAGTGAATAACAGTTAGTGCCTGTAAGTGTCAAAACAATGAAGACTTCATTCTTCATACTGACTTTGCATTGATGCATTTGCCCTCAAAGATTCAAGTTGCAGACATTATTGCACGTTATGCTGCTGCTGGCCAAGGCAATCTACTGGAGCACATCCAATCACTTTCTTTGTACCTCGTTAGTCCCTCAGACCCCAAATGATGCAAAAATAGGACCCAGATTTACAAATGCGGAAAGTTTCCCAAATCACAGCATTTACTTTTGAACAGCTGTCTGTTAATGCTGATAGAAGACATGTACGCACGTGTTTGCAGATGAGATGGATTATTTCAGCCGTGCAGCCTTTGCTTTATGGTGCACTACATGCACATGTGTAACAATAAGCATTAAAGTGTGTAAGGTGTGAAAGAGGCAGTGTGTGTATGATTATGAAGGAAGCTGTAGCTAGATGTTGTCTCTTTATATTTCATCATTATCTCACAGTCATTGCTTCTTTACCCACAGCTGCAGCTAATGACAACCACACCTGCTTCATTTATGGAACCTTTTCTCTCTCACGCTTTATACAACAAATAAATCACAGCACCTGCGATTAATCATCCTCCGAGATTCATCTGGCACTGACTTCTCTCTATGTTGTCTCTTCTTCTCTGCTCTCCTTGTTTTTTTTTCTGTTTTTCTTTTTTTATCTCTCCTCACCCCACAAAGCACTCGTATCTGGACCGAGAAACCTCGCTCATTCTGAAAAGCATAGCTGGAAAGCCTTCTCACCTCCTGACCAAGGTGACCTCCTCCTCATACACTCTTTGATTTTCTCTCGTCTGTCTTTTATGTGCACGCTGCTTTCTCTCTGCTGCTTTGCATGTCACGATAACGTCACAAATATCAAAATGAATTTCCAGGATCTTTGACCATGCACACACTGTTCCAGGCTTGTAGATTGAGTACAATGACTGAGTTTAGCCTTTTTGCTTCCATGTTTATCTTCCACTGGCTGGTGGTCTTCCTCCTCTTTCTCCATGCCGCTGGGTTTGATTTGCACTCTGGCTTTATTATGAAAAGAAGGTGTGCTTTTATTGGAGCTTAATGACTTACTTATTCTTAATCAGAATATGAATCTGCAGATGTTTTGTTTAAAAGTAGCCGTGTTAGTCAGAACACATCAGGGTTAACAGCTCCATAGATCCACAGAGCTTTGTTGGATAAACAGTGAGGAGTTTTAATTGACAATATTCTGCACTTTTGTTTATGCAGCTTGTGCTAGTCCAAAGTCAGCACTTTTTGTGTTGACTGATAAACTCTCTGCAGCGGGTCTTTTCTCCTGCGGATGAATGAGTTGCAGCTCTTGGCCCCCCTGCACAATGCATATGCAGATCAGATGTGTGCAGCAGAATATGGCCTCTGATTGTGATTTATCCCGCTGTCACTGAAAACACAGAATGATTTTTCAAAGTGCTAAATCAGAGATTCAGAGAGAGAGGTCGATGCTACGGCTCAGAGTTTCTTTACGACTCAGGAGTGTTTACTGAAATAAGAGAAGACGAAAACCGTGCCAATTCAAATTGTTAATAAGGATCTGCTTAGCTGTAACTGGCATCGGATCGCAGTTTTATGTCCAAACTCTTTAATTTTTCTCTATTATTTGGAATATAACTGGAGGAAAGCCAAACAGCTCATTGGCCAGAATCTTGGAGAATCTCTCTCTCTCTCTCTTTGTATTACACAACAGCTGAATCTATTCAGTGTTGAAAGGCTCTCTGTATCCGGCAGATCAGCTCTCAGTCCGTGCTTGTGTGCAGAAACTATTTGACTGCTTTTTAAAAAGGAGGAGGGGATCGATCGCCCGCGGTGTACAGGCTGTGAGCGAGTTTATGTGTTAGTGTTACACTCCTCGCCAGAGGTCCTCTCCCTCTCCTCCTCGCTCGCTCGCTCGCTCTGGCAGATCAGAATACTGAATGAGAGCGCGATGTTTGGGAACAAGCGAGAAGTGGAGAGAGATCAAAGAGAGCGGGTGCCAAGATATTTTTTATTCCAGAGCTCGGCAGAAGAAGAGCCTTTTAAAAAAAAAAAAAAAAAAAAGAAAGAAGGAACGCCTGTGGAATAGAAATAATGTAAAGCAGGGTGGAGGCGGCATGCAGAGAGGAAATAAAGGGGGGTGTCGGCCAGGTTACGCTGACAATTATTGGGCTAAAACCTGCAGCGTGACTCAGATTGACTCTCAGGCTGTAATCTGCACAAACCCCCCGTGACCTCCCCTCCCCTCTCCTCTCCTCACACTGACTAAAAGCCGGCATCTATATGTTGGCCAAACAGAGTGTTAGCATTAATGTGCATGTGTCCTGAAGTCGGTCATGTGGAAAAGGTAGTCTGGGTCAAGGAAAGAAGGAGGGGGGGGGGGGGGGGGGGGTTGTTTAGTTTTTAAGATAAGAGGCTTGGGGAGCACTTTTAATACCCCCTCACCCCGTCTGGGCACTTGAAATATTCAGCACGTCAGCCTCTCATTCACCCAAATTCCTCCCTCCGTCCTTGTCACTGTAGTTTAGCCATGGGGTGGTGCTGGTCACGGTTCTCCCCCTCTTCGCTTTGATTGGCTGGAAGGTCTTGCAGTAGGGTCTCGCTGGTTCCTACAATATTTGTGGGGATTATGCTCCATCGATTGGGCACGCTCCCAAACCCCTGCATCAGATATATACAGAGAGAGAGAGAGAGAGAGAGGAAGCAGGAAGAGAAGGGGAGAAAAAAAGGGGGGAGGGGCATCGTCTTCCCGACTGTCTCACTTGGCTTTCTAAGTGAAGTTGTGCTCATATCAAGCGCACATGTCTGCAGGTCACTCACAGAGTCCTCTGATGTCAGAAGACGTGGATGGATGCTCGCTCAGGACTAACTTTTTTTTGCGCCTCAAGCTTCATTTGAAGGTCACGAGTTTACCATTTTTCCTATTTTCTGCTTTATCGTAACGACAACAGAGAAAGAAATGTTCCTTCTCCTTCTTTTAAATCATAAACTATGGACGAATCTGGATATTTTTCCCTTTTTTGCCCTTGAAATCTGAATACGATCCTCAAAGAGGATCTTTAAGCAGGGGGCATCATCCGCAGCCTCTCGCCCTTCGGGGGTCTCCTACTATTGTCTCCCCCTTCTGCTGTAAAGCAAGATCAAAGGCTGGAGCTCCATATGAATCCAATATGCAACCATAGGCGCCATATTTGAGGGACTGATGTAAAGCCGTAAATTTGATCGATAATTATCACAGAATTGATCATAAGCTCACTCCTACTTGCTCACCTGGAAGTGTACACGACCTGCAGCATGGAGGTGATGGCGTCTTGTTGGAGAGGGCAGGTAAGCAAGCAGCAAAATTTGGATTTGCACTTGACAGCGTGCGCCATCATGCCCCGGGCTTGTGGGTTTAAACGGTTTGGAAGGCTGCTCACTATTTAATGAAGTCGAGTGTGCATGATGTCTTATTCCTGCCAGAGAATAATGAAAGACATGCCGAGAGAGGATGAGGCAAGGCTGTGAAATCAAACACTCTTTCTCTTTTGTGATTTGCCTTGCATTTTTGGTTTGTGTGTGAATTGTAAATACAATGGTTGTCCTTCCAGGAGGAGCAAGCCGCCAAATTGAAAGCGGAGAAGATCCGAGTCGCCTTGGAAAAAATCAAGGAGGCCCAGGTCAAGAAGGTAGGACACACAATCTCACGTCCTCATTCTTTGTAAAAACAAAAGAAAAGAAAACACAGTTGCCTGTCTCGTGGTAATAACAGCTGTCTCGTCATGTTCGCCACACGCTGCATTTTCTTTGTGAACTTCATTCACGGCGAAGGCAGCGAAGCGCAGAGAAAATAGGTCATTGCGGTGTTTGATTATGTGCGGGGAGGGAGCAAGAAATCAGAGAGAGGCTTCACGCTGCAACACAATGCAAACACGCTCTACACAAAACATTTTATTTACCCCAACCCGACAGAAACAAGAGCTGTTTCACGGTAACAACTGGGGCGATGGGCTCCATTGGGAAGTGGGTAAGAGACTCCACAGGCAGGCCATTTTTACCGCCACTGAATGAGCTTGTTCTGTGAATGAGAGCAGCAGAATGGTGTCCTTTTTTATGCAATGAATAGTTGAGACCCAGTAGTGTGTTAAGACCGCACTCTGCCAAGTGAAAACAATACGACAAGATAAAGAGCGCTGGTACTGCCTGCACATAAAAAAACCTCGGCTAGTGCTCGCAAAAAGGCTGTCACATACTAAATAATTCGTCAGCTGTCTGCGAGCACATTTTTACGAGATTTTGCATTCCTAACATTCGGTTTGTTTCATTGCATTTGGGTCTAATGCTCAGAAAATTGCATCCTTGGTTTTTATGTCATCTTTTTTCCTGTACGACTCTGGGGGTTAAGGGGTTCGTCCACTCTCAAATATAGGTCAGACTCCACTTTCTTGGTCCCCCTTTCTCATTGGTCGGAGTCTCCAATCAATCAGCTGCATCTGTAAACGTATTGGACATCAGGGTCCCAAGTGGGAGGGGGACAGGCAGGAGGTCAAGGAATTGAGGCCTTTGCTAGATTTCACACCAGGACAAGATTTATGTAGGCTGCGATTGAGGGAGGCTGGATTTGGCACGTGTGTGTTTGTCTCCAGCTTAGTTTAATCTGGCTGATTTTGGGGGACTTTTTACTGCCTGTGGAGACAACTTTGGTCAGATTATTGGATTTTTAGGGTTTAGTGTTTGTGACTTTTGTGACCCCATAAATAGTTTTCAAGTATTTGGAACAAGCCCCCCCCTCATAATCAGATTTCTTCTTCTTTTAAAGAAAGCTGTCCATCCACAGCCACAATCCATGGCCTCTTTTAAAATAGACAGACTGCAGACATATGATGCACAGGATTTTAAAGAATGACACAAACATTGTTGTTGACCTTCTTTTGGTCATGCCTTCTGCAAATTGGTAGATTCCAACGATAACTCAATCATACCGGTTTCTTATCAGTGTTTTATTTCTTCGTAAAGGTGATGTAGTTGCTAAAGAGGGTGGCATCACTTCTTCTACAAGTTGCATAGTCAAAAAGACTCGAGTACAACAGTCCACAATGTGCGATTATGTTACAATGCAGGACCTCTGATGCTTCCCCACCCTCAAATATACATTCAGTTTTTTGTCCTAACTTCAAGTGTAACAACAACAAACAAATTGAATTCCCTCTTTCTCAGCTGGTGATCAGGGTCCACATGTCAGACGAGAGCTCCAAGACGATGATGGTGGACGAGCGGCAGACAGTCAGACAGGTGCTGGACAGCCTGCTGGATAAGTCCCACTGTGGATACAGCCCTGACTGGTCTCTGGTGGAAACCATCAACGAGCTGCAGATGGGTAAGAGCGCATTTTCCACAAAAACTCAAAGTTTATGTTTGCTGTAGGGTTAGCAGGTGACAAACCAGTGCTGTGTTGTAATATAAGAATAGCAACTGGTTGTGACTTTAGGCTCATGTTAAAGGTGCTGCCCCACCCAAAGATCAGAAAGCCCTGGAGGCAGAAAATTAAGTGCACATTTGCCAATCTGCAAAAAAAGAAAAAAAAAAACCTGCAGACATTGCATCTTATCATCTTTTCCCCCCCTCTTCCCTCTCAGAGCGTATTTTCGAGGATCATGAGAATTTGGTGGAGAATCTCTTAAACTGGACCCGGGACAGCCACAACAAGCTGATGTTCATCGAACGCATCGAGAAATATGCCCTCTTCAAGAACCCTCAGGTGACTTGGCGTTAGCCTTTACACACGAACACACACACACGAGATCGAGGAAGGTAGATCAGTTTCTCACGTAGCCGCTCTGCATTCGGTGTGTAGAAAGCTGAAAGCATATGCTGTACACACAAACACATTGTTTATGCATGCACAGCCCAGAGAGCGAAACAGGGAGTGTGTTTGTGTTGGAGAGTTGGAAGTAGGTCAAAGCTCTAAAGCGAGTAAAAGGTGAATAATTTATGTCACATAAGAGGAGGTGAGCCGACGACTTCCCTCCTCCTCTTTATTCACTTCACTAATTCTCTCAATCATCTCCAGAACTATTTGTTGGGCCGGAAGGAGACGTCTGAAATGGCTGACAGGAACAAAGAAGCATTGTTAGAGGTGAGAATACACACTGACTTCTGATAAATTCTCCATCCTGTAGCTCAAGAAAACTACAAAAGTAATGTGTGTGTTTTATCAGGAGTGTTTCTGCGGCGGCACGGTCTCGGTGCCGGAGATCGAAGGCATCCTCTGGCTAAAGGAAGATGGCAAGAAGTCGTGGAAGAAGCGTTACTTCCTCCTCAGAGCATCGGGGATCTACTACGTCCCCAAAGGCAAAGCCAAGGTCAGTGAGGCAAAATTAAGATGCAGAACAGAAACGTTGTTCTTTCTATCAGAACCAGGTTCTGCTTGGATCAAGTTTTGTTTTTTTATATACCAGAGAAGATTTGTCGTGCATATGTGATCTATTTTTAGTACGATCATCCCCCAAACTTTTTCCCAGACTCAGCAG